>NW_026782405.1:330000-525000 GCF_031769215.1 Ylistrum balloti | reverse complement strand
TAAGCCAGAAATATCTACTGATAGGCGTAACATATGTACACTGCTACTGTTTTAAGACACATATCGACCGATAGTCGATGTCGGCCGGTGGTCAATGTTGAGTTTTCTCACCGGATTACTCAGATTATAACAAGGAATTGAATCATCATGGCTGACATCTTTATTCCCGTCTCGCTCTCTCTCGTGCGCATTCGCAGGGAGCATACCATACAACAAGTTGGCGGGGGAGGAGGGAGCAGTTATGAATTATTATGAATACACTACACACCTCCTTTTTCAGGATCTAACAATTACCTTTGGTTATGAATCTTAATCAAAATGAATAAACTCCAAACTTGGAAGTTATTTTCAACCATGTCCATAAACATAGAACTTATGACTAAAACTTATTTGTAGCCATGTCCATAAAAATAAACAACCCATAGAAATTTAACTCGTGCACGAAATCGCGATAATAATGAAATCTGATTTTAACAAAGTTCACTTTAAAGTAACTTCAAAGTCATCAAATTTTGAAGGAAGTCGGATGGTCCTTGACGGACGTTCTTGACGCTCCAGGACTGATTTGCTGAACTCTGGTTCATGTTCCTGGTTCCTGGTTCCTCGACAAGAATAGTGGGCTGATCTACAGTAATAGGAAGACCAGTATCACTTCCATTCGCACCTCTCTCCTCATATTTCTTTACTTTGGAAATGTTCCTCTTATATTCACCTTTTTCATTCTTGACAACCACCATGTTGCCTGTACGGGCAACCACCAGATAAGGGTTTTCCTCAAATGTAGGAGTAAGTTTGTTGTGTCTGTCTTGTTTCACGAGTACTGCGTCACCAGTTTTGACATCCCTAATTTTAGCATTTCTGGATTTGTCCGCATATATCTTGGTCTTTTCCCTTTTGTTCATTGTCTCGATCGCAGATGTCTCCGGAATAATCCTCAATGGCGGGTAACCGTGTTCTTAATTTACGTTTGAAGAGAAGTTCTGCGGGGCTCACACCTGTCACTGTGTGAGGAGTTGTGCGATAACTCATTAAATAATTTTCAATTTCCTCCTTCCAGTTTTTCTTTTCAATTTGAGCGATTCTAACACGTTTAAGGAGCGACTTGTTCTGCCTCTCCACTTCCCCATTGGCTTGAGGCCAAAGAGGTGTCACGCGTCTATGTTCTATTCCTTGTTCAGCAAGGAAATAGGCGAATGAGTCTGCAATAAACTGAGGACCGTTGTCAGTTGTGATACCTAACGGTAATCCGTGTGTGAGAAATATTTTTCTCAAGCTTTTGATGATCCGCTCAGTGGTAGTACTCCGCATTGTGTCGACCTCAAAGTATCTACTAAAATAATCCACGACTACAAAAAGATAGTCACCAGATGGCAAACACATGAGATCGGCTGAAACATGTTGCCATGGACCCGTTGGTAGTTCAGTTGGTTTTGTTGGTTCTGGTGCCTGAGGTTGGTTTACTAACTGACACGCATGACATGTTTTACAAAATCGTTCTGCGTCTCTGTCTATTCCAGGCCACCATACTTCAATCCATAGACGGCGTTTCATACAAACAATCCCTGGGTGTCCCTCATGGGCTACCTCAATAACCATTCCACGTAAGGTCTCGGGAATGAGAATTCTTGTTCCCCTTAGAACTAGCTGTCCTACAATATACAGCTCATCTCTGAGAGGTAAATAATGTTTGTTTTCCAACTTGTGCCACTGCTTACTGCGAATACACTTTCTTAACTGTATGAGGTCCGGGTCTACAGCTGTTGCCTCTTCAATTTCCCTTGTAGTCAGTGCCCGGGGTGTTGCATGCTGAGCCACAAATCTGATGTACTCCTCTCTGCATCATTGAACTAGTATTCATCAGTTATGTTGGAGTTATTTCCCTTGCCCTTGTCATCTATAAGTCTAGATAGAGTGTCAGCCACATTTTGTGGTCCAGGTATATATTTCATTTTGAACCGGTAGGGCTGGAGTCGTAAAACCCATCGGTGAATCCGAGCACTTGATTTGCCTGTGTATGTAGCAGAATAAATGCATTCCAGTGGTTTGTGGTCTGTATGTAATTCGAACTCTGTTCCATATAAGTACATATGTAGCCGTTCACAAGCCCACACTACCCCTAGAGCTTCTCGCTCTGTCTGTGAGTATTTACGTTCGGTCGTGGTCAGACTATTACTAACATAGCATATGACACGGCGTTCTCCGTTTTGTTCTTGTTCAAGTACGGCGCCTAATCCCACAGGACTTGCATCAGTGATCAGAACTGGTTTTGTATTTCTATCAAAACAACCCAAAGTTTCTGTATATAAGAAAGGTTCTCCTTTCTTTGTGAGACGGCTCAGTGGTTCAGCCACTGTAGGCAAATTAGGGATAAATCTCCCCACATAGTTGACTAGTCCCAGAAAACTTCTTATCTCCCCTGGGTTATTGGGTGGTCTAGCCTCAATCACAGCTCTTACCTTTTCAGTGTCAGGACCAATCCCGCGAGCTGAGAGTAGGTGTCCCATGAACATTAGTTCAGACATACGGAATTGACACTTGTCTGGATTTAATGTCAAACCTTTTTCCTGTATGGTCTTAAGTAGAGATTCTAGCCTTGCGTCATGTTCTTGCCCAGTAGGGGCATGGACGATAATATCATCAAATATGTTGCGCACACCTTCACAACCTTGTAGAGCTTGCTGGATCACACGTTGATATATTTCTGGGGCACATGATATACCAAACATCAAGCGTTTATAGCGATATAATCCCTTGTGAGTCACAAATGTTGTGATTGAACGTGATGCTTCACTAAGTTCGATTTGGTGAAAAGCTAACTTAATGTCCAGCTTACTGAATACAGTGCTTTGATTCAGGTCATACAGTACTTCCTCCACTGTAGGAATAGGGTGTCGTTCCCTTATAATTGCTTCGTTAGCCCTTCTCATATCCACACAAAGTCGAATATCTGTACCTCCCTTGGGAACTACCACCACTGGTGACACCCACAGTGTTGGCCCATTTGCTTTTTCTGTAATGTCAAGCTTCTCCAGCTGATCAAGTTTGTTTTCTAATTTCTCTCTCAAGTTAAATGGAATTCTTCTCATACTCTGTGCTACTGGGGTGACAGATTCATCTACTGGGATATCTAGCTCAAAAGACTTTAATTTCCCAAGTCCTTCAAAACATGACTTATATTTCTTCACAAGTTCATCAGTCCCTAACTGTTCTATTGAGTTTACCTGTAACTGCTGATGGTCGTTATTGATCTTCAAAACACCAAGATCTGTAGCTGACTTGTATCCAAGAAGTCCTTTACCTTTCTCGCGAACAACTATGAACTCTGCATCAATTGATCTGGAACCCACAGAGACCTGTGTCTGGAAACAACCTATCACATTCATAGATGTTTCACTTCCGTACACAAACAGATTTTTATCCGTTTCCCTTGACACGCATTTCACTCGTTTTTGTTTCAGTTCTTTCCACAATTCCTCATTTATTACATTGCAGCTTGCGCCGGAATCAACTATCAACGAGATATCAGACACGCCGCCAATGTTAACTTGAATCGTTGGTTGTTTACCTTCATCTACCAGAGTAAAAGCATAGTCAGTTTCTACTAAGTGAACATTTGACTTGCCTGTACGTTTTTGACCGTTTGTAGTGCTTAATTTGTCACGCGTGACCGCGCATTTTCGTCCCGCCATATATCGGGTGTTTATGTGCAAAAAAGATTTCTATGTGTAGTTATCATTCCTCTCACATGACTACCCAAGTGGTGTTCACTTGCCTGCAGGAAGGTGTTGTTATCGCGTCCATAGACTTTCGTGTCTGGAACCATTTTTTGCCACCTAATTTCTAGGAGTTTTCCCAGCTAGTGAAAGATAAGGGTTCGTTTTATGTCTACTGTAAACGGGCCAGATAACTTTCAGTTGTACTGAAGTCTGTTATAAGAACACTAACTGAATACACACTGAATGTTGTCTTAATGACGATTCTCTGTAACGTTTAAAGCATGCGTTAGTTGGACTGATGTGTAGAAGTTGAGAGTACGTGTCGCCTTTCCATGGTTTTTTTCATTACTCCTTCTAATCAAGGGTTTGGTGCCATTGACCACGTCAAGGGTAGAAGCTACAGAAGATTGAGATGCTTCCTGGGAGATATTAAACCTGGGTTGTTGTCATCGGGGTCGAAGACTTTGTGAAGGAGGGATTAATATAGAAGTTGAAAGTACATGTCGCCTTTCTAAACAACCTATCACATTCATAGATGTTTCACTTCCGTACACAAACAGATTTTTGTCCGTTTTCCTTGACACGCATTTCACTCGTTTTTGTTTCAGTTCTTTCCACAATTCCTCATTTATTACATTGCAGCTTGTGCCGGAATCAACTATCAACGAGATATCAGACACGCCGCCAATGTTAACTTGAATCGTTGGTTGTTTACCTTCATCTACCAGAGTAAAAGCATAGTCAGTTTCTACTAAGTGAACATTTGACTTGCCTGTACGTTTTTGACCGTTTCGTGTCGTTTCCTTGTTCCGTTGTTGTTTCGTTTTACAACATTTAGCCAAATGACCGATTTTGTGACACTTGTGGCACTCCTTATCCTTGGCAAAACAAGAATCTGAATTCTGTAAGTGTGTTGTGCTTCCATAGCGATAGCACTTCCGGTTTCCGGTCTGTCGATCAGGTTCAGTTCTGCGCTTAGAATGGTGTACTCGATTTACCTCGCCGGTACCGCGTGGTGTAGTCGGTGTCCCCTCAATACTAACGGCTTGTTTTTCACTGCTTTCTATAGCCCTTGCGATATTTTGTAGCTGATCCAGGGTTAAATCTTTCCCTTTTTCTAGTAGTTTACGTCTGAGATTGTGAGAATTACACTTCTCGATGACCTGATCCCTTATTTGATCGGGAATATCATTAAAATCACAGAAGGTTGCTTGTTGTCGTAATCTTGTTATTAACTGATCGGTTGTCTCTGATGGTTGTTGTGAAATGTTTCTGAAAATATGTCTCTCATATGGAACGTTGACTTGAGGTGTAAAATTCTTATCTAGCTGGCTCATGGCTACCGTGTACACCGTTTCGTCCGTGTGCTCACGAGGCTCAATTGCTGGGAAAGTGAAATAAATGTCCTGCATTTGCATTCCACCACAATGTAGCAATAAAGCTTTCTACTGTGCATCTCCAGTTACTCCTTTCCCTTCCACGAAAAGTTCGAAAGCACGCCGCCATTTCTTCCACCTTGCGCCAACTGAAGCTGGGTCAGAATGACAGTCAAATTGGGGAATACCACGGATATCTGTTGAAACTGGAGTCGCCATTCTCACCAATTAAATGTGTAGGTTCTTTTTACCGCCATCCTCGTCGCCAATTGTTGAGTTTTCTCACCGGATTACTCAGATTATAACAACGAATTGAATCATCATGGCTGACATCTTTATTCCCGTCTCGCTCTCTCGTGCGCATGCTCAGGGAGCATACCATACAACAAGTTGGCGGAGGGGGGGAGCAGTTATGAATTATTATGAAGACACTACAGTCAGATTGTCCTTGGTGAATTCCGAAATTATTTGTGATCAACTTTTCTTTTTTCAGACATCGGTATTGACATGATATACAAAAGACGAACCAAATGCCATTCCGGAAAAATCTGGTATCGCCAAGTCCTTAGTTGGCGTCAGTGAGATTCGCTGCTTTGGATTTTACGTATATGTGTAGACTATAACACTGTACAGCAGACAAGTGAATATCATCCTTTTGATAAGAATCCAAAATTACATTACGTGAACTTTAAAACTTACAATTTTACATTGTTGCTGTCGTTGATGAATAAAAAACTCTTACTTCTCCGGATCACCTGGCGTTAATTTTTCTTTTACTTTTCAGGAATTCATATCTAGTTTCCCAACGAACGCCTTTAAAACATTATTCTTAGAGAAAATTGCATAAAATATGAAAGTTACCATCAAAACAGCAATGTCCATATAAAGCTGGATATATTAGCTTTTTTATGTAAATATGCCTGCAACGGACTCAATATCTGACGTTTGGTGTAGATAAAATCTCGTTATGGTTTAATATATAGGAACAGATTAACATAGAGCAACTATATAGTATGTGGCAAACCACTATTATTGTGTCCGATTAGGACAAAACAAAAAACAACGTAAAAAAGGTTTTATTATTTTGATTACCAAACCAAAGGTATACTATCTATAATGACCTAAATCATATTATTTTCAAACTATAGTAAGCATCAGCTGGATTATTACAAATCGAGAGACAAAAATCTAGATCGGAAGGTGTACTAGCTCTACGATTTAGTGATTCTCGTATATCTGATCATTTTAGAACAGCGTCAAGTACATGTGTATGAATCAAAACGTGACATGCAGGTTACAGTTAGCCTCGGGGACTTAATACCCACCAGCGGTGTCTAACATCAGCTATCTGAAAAATTGTACAAAAGACACAAGCGTGAATAGTACCTTTTAATACAAATTAAGAATTAGATACAGTAGGGTCAAAGACTGTACAAAAGACACACAAGTGAATAGTACCTTTTACTACAAATTAAGAATTAGATACAGTAGGGACAAAAATTGCACAAAAGACACACAAGTGAATAGTACCTTTTACTACAAATTAAGAATTAGATACCGTAGGGTCAAAGATTGTACAAAAGGCACACAAGTGAATAGTACCTTTTACTACAAATTAAGAATTAGATACAGTAGGGACAAAAATTGCACAAAAGACACACAAGTGAATAGTACCTTTTACTACAAATTAAGAATTAGATACCGTAGGGTCAAAGGTTGTACAAAAGGCACACAAGTGAATAGTACCTTTTACTACAAATTAAGAATTAGATACAGTAGGGACAAAAATTGCACAAAAGACACACAAGTGAATAGTACCTTTTACTACAAATTAAGAATTAGATACCGTAGGGTCAAAGATTGTACAAAAGACACACAAGTGAATAGTACCTTTTACTACAAATTAAGAATTAGATACCGTAGGGTCAAAGGTTGTACAAAAGGCACACAAGTGAATAGTACCTTTTACTACAAATTAAGAATTAGATACAGTAGGGACAAAAATTGCACAAAAGACACACAAGTGAATAGTACCTTTTACTACAAATTAAGAATTAGATACCGTAGGGTCAAAGATTGTACAAAAGACACACAAGCGAATAGTACCTTTTACTACAAATTAAGAATTAGATAGAGTAGGGCCAAAGATTGTACAAAAGACACACAAGTGAATAGTGCCTTTTAATACAAATTAAGAATTCGATACAGTATGGTCAAAGATTGTACAAAAGACACACAAGTGAATAGTACCTTTTACTACAAATTAAGAATTCGATACAGTAGGGTCAAAGATTGTACAAAAGACACACAAGTGAATAGTACCTTTTAATACAAATTAAGAATTCGATACAGTAGGGACAAAGATTGTACAAAAGACACACAAGTGAATAGTACCTTTTACTACAAATTTAGAATTAGATACAGTAGGGACAAAAATTGTACAAAAGGCACACAAGTGAATAGTACCTTTTAATACAAATTAAGAATTAGATAGAGTAGGGTCAAAGATTGTACAAAAGACACACAAGTGAATAGTGCCTTTTACTACAAATTTAGAATTAGATACAGTAGGGACAAAGATTGTACAAAAGACACACAAGTGAATAGTGCCTTTTACTACAAATTAAGAATTCGATACAGTAGGGTCAAAGATTGTACAAAAGACACACAAGTGAATAGTACCTTTTAATACAAATTAAGAATTCGATACAGTAGGGACAAAGATTGTACAAAAGACACACAAGTGAATAGTACCTTTTAATACAAATTAAGAATTCGATACAGTATGGTCAAAGATTGTACAAAAGACACACAAGTGAATAGTACCTTTTACTACCAATTAAGAATTCGATACAGTAGGGTCAAAGATTGTACAAAAGACACAAGTGAATAGTACCTTTTACTACAAATTAAGAATTCGATACAGTAGGGTCAAAGATTGTACAAAAGACACACAAGTGAATAGTACCTTTTAATACAAATTAAGAATTCGATACAGTAGGGACAAAGATTGTACAAAAGACACACAAGTGAATAGTACCTTTTACTACAAATTTAGAATTAGATACAGTAGGGACAAAAATTGTACAAAAGGCACACAAGTGAATAGTACCTTTTAATACAAATTAAGAATTAGATAGAGTAGGGTCAAAGATTGTACAAAAGACACACAAGTGAATAGTGCCTTTTACTACAAATTTAGAATTAGATACAGTAGGGACAAAGATTGTACAAAAGACACACAAGTGAATAGTGCCTTTTACTACAAATTTAGAATTAGATAGAGTAGGGTCAAAGATTGTACAAAAGACACACAAGTGAATAGTACCTTTTACTACAAATTTAGAATTAGATAGAGTAGGGTCACAAATTGTACAAAAGACACACAAGTGAATAGTACCTTTTACTACAAATTAAGAATTAGATACAGTAGGGCCAAAGATTGTACAAAAGACACACAAGTGAATAGTACCTTTTAATACAAATTAAGAATTAGATACAGTAGGGCCAAAGATTGTACAAAAGACACACAAGTGAATAGTACCTTTTACTACAAATTAAGAATTAGATACAGTAGGGCCAAAGATTGTACAAAAGACACACAAGTGAATAGTACCTTTTAATACAAATTAAGAATTAGATACAGTAGGGCCAAAGAGTGTACAAAAGACACACAAGTGAATAGTACCTTTTACTACAAATTAAGAATTAGATACAGTAGGGCCAAAGATTGTACAAAAGACACACAAGTGAATAGTACCTTTTAATACAAATTAAGAATTAGATACAGTAGGGCCAAAGATTGTACAAAAGACACACAAGTGAATAGTACCTTTTAATACAAATTAAGAATTAGATACAGTAGGGCCAAAGATTGTACAAAAGACACACAAGTGAATAGTGCCTTTTACTACAAATTAAGAATTAGATACAGTAGGGACAAAAATTGTACAAAAGACACACAAGTGAATAGTACCTTTTAATACAAATTAAGAATTAGATACAGTAGGGCCAAAGATTGTACAAAAGACACACAAGTGAATAGTACCTTTTAATACAAATTAAGAATTAGATACAGTAGGGCCAAAGATTGTACAAAAGACACACAAGTGAATAGTACCTTTTACTACAAATTAAGAATTAGATAGAGTAGGGACAAAGATTGTACAAAAGACACACAAGTGAATAGTACCTTTTAATACAAATTAAGAATTAGATAGAGTAGGGACAAAGATTGTACAAAAGACACACAAGTGAATAGTACCTTTTAATACAAATTAAGAATTAGATAGAGTAGGGACAAAGATTGTACAAAAGACACACAAGTGAATAGTACCTTTTAATACAAATTAAGAATTAGATAGAGTAGGGACAAAGATTGTACAAAAGACACACAAGTGAATAGTACCTTTTAATACAAATTAAGAATTAGATAGAGTAGGGACAAAGATTGTACAAAAGACACACAAGTGAATAGTACCTTTTACTACAAATTAAGAATTAGATACAGTAGGGACAAAGATTGTACAAAAGACACACAAGTGAATAGTACCTTTTACTACAAATTAAGAATTAGATAGAGTAGGGACAAAAATTGTACAAAAGACACACAAGTGAATAGTACCTTTTACTACAAATTAAGAATTAGTTACAGTAGGGTCAAAGATTGTACAAAAGACACACAAGTGAATAGTACCTTTTACTACAAATTAAGAATTAGATAGAGTAGGGTCAAAGATTGTACAAAAGACACACAAGTGAATAGTACCTTTTACTACAAATTAAGAATTAGATAGAGTAGGGTCAAAGATTGTACAAAAGACACACAAGTGAATAGTACCTTTTACTACAAATTAAGAATTATGTACAGCAGAGTCAAACAGTGAAGTTAACTACATTATACAGCTGTATAAATGCCAAATAACCAGGGATTGAGGTCAAAAACAGGTCACGTCTTGATGACGTCACATAATTGTCTTTTATGTGAAAAAATGCAGCGACTTAGGTTTCATCTTTTCTAATGGATAGAATCTTAAATTCGCACGGATGTAATATGAAAATTATCAAAATATTTCAATGATGTGAAGTTTAACGAATCTTTCGGCTTGCGTTACTTGTGTGAGATTTTCTTTATATCAGAAATCGAGCATTACCACGCGCCAAACTTCATCAACCCTGAGAGATGATGTGATCGATACAATTTTTGTCACCGTCTAATGGCAATCTCTGGAAGCCAAGTAAGTGACTTGGTACGAAAATGAACAGCCAATTACAGATGTGTAAAGAATATCCAGTTCAGTCACTTCATCTATAGATATTTAGACATCACGTGTTTCACAAGAGCATGCATTTCGTTTTTGTAAGGCCGATTTCAGACATTAGTCATCACCGAGATTTTGCCTCTTGTCAGGATCAATTATAAGAGGCGCCTTGGAGACCTTGACTTTAAATTTGTAGTGCTTAATTTGTCACGCGTGACCGCGCATTTTCGTCCCGCCATATATCGGGTGTTTATGTGCAAAAAAGATTTCTATGTGTAGTTATCATTCCTCTCACATGACTACCCAAGTGGTGTTCACTTGCCTGCAGGAAGGTGTTGTTATCGCGTCCATAGACTTTCGTGTCTGGAACCATTTTTTGCCACCTAATTTCTAGGAGTTTTCCCAGCTAGTAAAAGATAAGGGTTCGTTTTATGTCTGCTGTAAACGGGCCAGATAACTTTCAGTTGTACTGAAGTCTGTTATAAGAACACTAACTGAATACACACTGAATGTTGTCTTAATGACGATTCTCTGTAACGTTTAAAGCATGCGTTAGTTGGACTGATGTGTAGAAGTTGAGAGTACGTGTCGCCTTTCCAGGGTTTTTTTCATTACTCCTTCTAATCAAGGGTTTGGTGCCATTGACCACGTCAAGGGTAGAAGCTACAGAAGATTGAGATGCTTCCTGGGAGATATTAAACCTGGGTTGTTGTCATCGGGGTCGAAGACTTTGTGAACGAGGGATTAATGTAGAAGTTGAAAGTACAGGTCGCCTTTCTAACTTTAGCTAGTGAGAATTTGCCTTTAGTCGAGCGGAAGAGTGTCCGATTAAAGACCGAATGGTCCCTAGTTCGAATCCAAGCTGTGTCAGGATGTTTTTTCTTTAGTTCGTCCTATTACAGATGAAACCTCTTGGGAGGGTTCCTCGAATATGTGGTTACTTTGTATGTAAATATAACACTTAACCTATGGTTTCTTGAAGCTGACTTGAACTCATTTCTTTCACTCTATTATTTTGGGAGTCAGGTGTCTGAAAGACCAGACATAGACATCAACAAGTCAGTATAGTATGGCAGTACATCCTCTTCAACATGTACTTCCATATGACAACACCAAACCACTAACAAAGCACGTGCACATGTCCACATCTCTTTTGATAGGTTTCAGATCTCCATGGAGAACCTGACAAATCGCTGAATAAAGTAAATCCTATGATATACATGATGTATTCCCTTTTCGGCACCAAGAAAATGAGTTAACGTCCTTCTGGTCTTCCTACTTCAGTACTATTGAATGTCACAATGTCATTTGTGTTTCAAATCTGATTTCTAAAGAAGAAAAACAAACAGTGGTTATACAAGTATGATTCATTGTTGTTCATATTTTCTTATAAATCACAATAAATAAATCAGGATTTTAGGAAGTCAATTTATTAATTTCTTTCATGACGTCTATTTACTGTGTCGTGTTCATAGGATTTAATGACTTATTTCAAGTCTAGACATTTTTAACCAACTATACAATTACATTTTATAGCCACAATTAAATACTAACTTCTAGGTAGTTGATTATTGCAGAAAATGAAATCATTGTCTCCACCGGCTCTACAGTTTTGTGTTCCCGTCAGTTGTTGTAAAGGTGTTTGTTGTTTATACATAGTATTGAGCTGGCTTATTCACGGTTTATTTTTGTGTAATTCATGTGAGCTCAACACTCACTTCTTTGGTGAAATTGTATGTAAACATGTAACCAACCAACCAACCAACCAACCGACCAATAAACCAACCGACCAATAAACCAACCGACCAATAAACCAACCGACCAACCAACCAACCGACCAACTAACCGACCAACCAACCAACCGACCAACCGACCGACCAATAAACCAACCGACCAACCGACCAACCAACCGATCAACCAACCGACCAATAAACCAACCGACCAACAACCAACCAACCAACCGACCGACCAACCAACCAACAGACCGACCGACCAACCAACAAACCGACCAACCAACAGACCGACCGACCAACCAACCAACCAACCAACCAACCAACAGACCGACCGACCGACCAACCAACCAACCGACCAACCAATCAACCAACCAACCGACCGACCAACCAACAACCAACCAACAGACCGACCGACCAACCAACCAACCGACCGACCAACCAACAACCAACCAACAGACCGACCGACCAACCAACCAACCAACCGACCAACCAATCAACCAACCAACCGACCGACCGACCAACCAACCAACCAACCGACCAACCAATCAACCAACCAACCGACCGACCAACCAACAACCAACCAACAGACCGACCGACCAACCAACCAACCGACCAACCGACCGACCGACCGACCGACCGACCGACCGACCGACCGACCAACCAAACAACCGACCAACCAACCGACCAAGCAACCGAGGGATTAACCGACCGTCCGACCAACCGACCAACTTACCAACCAACCAACCAATCGACCAACAAACCGACCAACCTACCGACCGACCGACCAACCGACCAACCGCCCAACCAATCACCCAACCAACCAACCAACCGACTAACCAACAAACCAACCAACCAATCACACGGCCAACCAACCGACCAACCAACTGACCAACCAATCAACCGACCACCAACAAACCAACCAACCATCTGTTACAGAAATATTTATTTAAATGCATTCACATTCATTGTCACATTTTTTTATATTTCCCGAAGAAGAATATTTCTATTGTATGTCCTGTCATATATGATATACATGTAAATGCTTCGTTATATCTTTTTTTTAGGTCGACCGTTCTTTAATCTGGCCTAAAATGTCTACAAGTATCATACGCCATTTCCATATGACCTTCAGAACCGTGACCTTCAAACCCACATTAATGGCTGTTAAGGAGCTCCCCAACTCGTTCAATAGTACAAAAATAGATGTTTGTCGGTATAAGGTTATTGATATCCTTATTTCTGTAGTAAATAGACAGTCGTAAATATTTTACACACGTTAGTGAATATATTGGCATCAGGTCGGATTTTCTGACTCTTCTATCTAGAAAATCGGATTAAATACGATAAATGACGGCGCGTTTGTTCATTTGGGATTCTCCAACTGTGCCTTAAATGCTTAATCAATGTAGAACCGGACAGCTGTGTGGTCAAAACGTAATGATTGATGGATAGAACTTCACTTACAAACGGTTTTTGTTGAGACTGGTGTAATAAATAGACATTGCTATAGAACTGTGCTACGAAAATGACACAGAATGCTAATATCACAGTGGTTTATCGATATAGCTAGAGACAAATTTATCAATGAGATTAATAGTCGGATGCCACGGTGATAACAAACTCGCCGTCTGGGGTTCGATTCATGGCACGGACATGAAAAGTCGATGAAAATTAAAACCATGACGCTTGCAGCTAGTTGGAGAAATGTCACTGTCCATTTAAATGTAGGGGAAATCGAGGTTAGCAAATATTCCTGTTCTCGAATAATATATAATATAATATAGGATAATTATTGGTATATGTTCTATTCTATTCACTCCCTTGTGCTTTTGTACTCTGATATATCAACACGCTCCACAATGTTATATTCCACTGAGTTTACTATACCTTAAACTTCACACCAGTAGAACATCACACAAACAATGACATTCACTAACCTAACATAGAAAGTCGGAAAACTGATCAACAGTAAATAACAGGAGGCCCATCCATGGGAAAACCTTATGTTCGGTGGAGATCTCCCTTGGTAAACCTTGTGTAGGGTGGAGATCTCCCTTGGTAAACCTTGTGTAGGGTGGAGATCTCCCTTGGTAAACCTTGTGTAGGGTAGAGATCTCCCTTGGTAAACCTTGTGTAGGGTGGAGATCTCCCTTGGTAAACCGTGTGTAGGGTGGAGATCTCCCTTGGTAAACCTTGTGTAGGGTGGAGATCTCCCTTGGTAAACCTTGTGTAGGGTGGAGATCTCCCTTGGTAAACCTTGTGTTGAGTGGAGATCTCCCTTTGTAAACCTTGAGTAGGGTGGAGATCTCCCTTGGTAAACCTTGTGTAGGGTGGAGATCTCCCTTGGTAAACCTTGTGTTGAGTGGAGATCTCCCTTGGTAAACCTTGTGTATGGTGGCGATCTCCCATGGTAAACATTGTGTAGGGTGGAGATCTCCCTTGGTAAACCTTGTGTAGGGTGGAGATCTCCCTTGGTAAACCTTGTGTTGGGTGGAGATCTCCCTTGGTAAACCTTGTGTAGGGTGGAGATCTCCCTTGGTAAACCTTGTGTAGGGTGGAGATCTCCCTTGGTAAACCTTGTGTAGGGTGGAGATCTCCCTTGGTAAACCTTGTGTAGGGTAGAGATCTCCCTTGGTAAACCTTGTGTAGGGTGGAGATCTCCCTTGGTAAACCGTGTGTAGGGTGGAGATCTCCCTTGGTAAACCTTGTGTAGGGTGGAGATCTCCCTTGGTAAACCTTGTGTAGGGTGGAGATCTCCCTTGGTAAACCTTGTGTTGAGTGGAGATCTCCCTTTGTAAACCTTGAGTAGGGTGGAGATCTCCCTTGGTAAACCTTGTGTAGGGTGGAGATCTCCCTTGGTAAACCTTGTGTTGAGTGGAGATCTCCCTTGGTAAACCTTGTGTATGGTGGCGATCTCCCATGGTAAACATTGTGTAGGGTGGAGATCTCCCTTGGTAAACCTTGTGTAGGGTGGAGATCTCCCTTGGTAAACCTTGTGTTGGGTGGAGATCTCCCTTGGTAAACCTTGTGTAGGGTGGAGATCTCCCTTGGTAAACCTTGTGTAGGGTGGAGATCTCCCTTGGTAAACCTTGTGTAGGGTGGAGATCTCCCTTGGTAAACCTTGTGTAGGGTGGAGATCTCCCTTGGTAAACCTTGTGTATGGTGTAGATCTCCCTTGGTAAACCTTGTGTAGGGTGGAGATCTCCCTTGGTAAACCTTGTGTATGGTATAGATCTCCCTTGGTAAACATTGTGTAGGGTGGAGATCTCCCATGGTAAACCTTGTGTAGGGTGAAGATCTCCCTTGGTAAACCTTGTGTAGGGTGGAGATCTCCCTTGGTAAACCTTGTGTAGGGTGGAGATCTCCCTTGGTAAACTTGTGTTGAGTGGAGATCTCCCTTGGTAAACCTTGTGTAGGGTGGAGATCTCCCTTGGTAAACCTTGTGTAGGGTGGAGATCTCCCTTGGTAAACCTTGTGTAGGGTGGAGATTTCCCTTGGTAAACCTTGTGTTGAGTGGAGATCTCCCTTGGTAAACCTTGTGTAGGGTGGAGATTTCCCTTGGTAAACCTTGTGTAGGGTGGAGATCTCCCTTGGTAAACCTTGTGTTGAGTGGAGATCTCCCTTGTGTGTATGTATGTATCTATGTATGTGTGTTTAGGCGTGTATTTATATGTGTGTGTGTGTGATACAAGGAGGTCCGTTTTCCCAGAATCTTAATTTAAACTCATACGCGATGAAATTATGGCAAAATATAAACAAAACTTTACACAGACTCATGAAAATAATCCAAGAAATACAAGGTCATGGGTGAGCGTCTTTGCAATAAAAACAACAAAGAAAAAATCACTTTTTACTTTCTGTTGTTAACGGAACAAAGTGCAAGCTGTCCATTATTATCCTGGTAGCAGTTAACAGTGAATTTGCATTTTTCCTGAAATGATTTGTCATGTTTGAGATATACAGGTATAGCAGATTGGTTATGAAAAATACATCATTACATGTATATATATTTATAAACTATATAACAATTACATTAACAGTAGAGAGATGAAATTTGTGTAAAAAAATTTCCTCTGATTTCTGACATTTGATTGTCATGGTTACCTACTGAAAAAGTGCTAAAAATGCAAAAATACAGCTAATTCCAACCTAACACTACAACTTTCCAGAAGAAATTTAATTCTAAACACCTATCTTACAATCAACAACACCGTCATGGTAACAAAGTACTTACCTTTCAGCAAATTCCAACTCGGAAATTCTTCATAACATGACCACATGTAAACACTATGAAAATTTCACTTCCTGTAAAGCTAGTTTTTGGTGCGTAGACACAGATTCGAGACTGCCTTAATAGTAATCTCCAACACAAAGCTAAACTATTATCCTGAAAAAAAAAGAAACCCCACATTGTCCACTTTAACATGACAAGACCAATTTTAACAAGGATTTTTTTTCATTTTTAATTAAAACCTTTATAATGGGTTTATATAATGAGCAAAAAAATCACCCATGGCCACACCGAGAAACTGTGTACTGCTACCCCTGTCGTTGGCTTGGCTAGGCATCTAAAATCGTTTGCTAATTCTAGCTTGATTTAAATTAGCAAAATTAAAAGAGAGATTTTTAACTTTGCCCAGAATATGTGCAGGTGATAGTCACACCATAAAAAATTATATGAACGTAAACTGGTATACTTGTATGTTATATTTTGTCTGACACCAAAATTGATAAAACGACGGCAAAATTTAAGTGGTAGAAGACCCGTGGAGACATGTACATGTAAGATTTCTTTTTACAGAATTTCAAATTGTTACTTTCATCGATTCTATTAGAAATTCCAAAGTACATTTTAATAATCATTTTATCCGGAACATTTGGTTTATAATTTTTGAGTTCGTATTCATTGTAGTACACACATAGATATAAAATGGTGTCTGAGAAAGACTAACAAAGATTTTATGGAAAAGTGCCACTATTGAATGAGTTGCTGTACATAACCGTGCGATGTGCCACTATTGAATGAGTTGCTGTACATAACCGTGCGATGTGCCACTATTGAATGAGTTGCTGTACATAACCGTGCGATGTGCCACTATTGAATGAGTTGCTGTACAGAGCCGTGCGATGTGCCACTATTGAATGAGTTGCTGTACATAACCGTACCACTATTCAATGAGTTGCTGTACAGAACCGTGCCATGTGCCACTATTGAATGAGTTGCTGTACAGAACCGTGCGATGTGCCACTATTCAATGAGTTGCTGTACAGAACCGTGCGATGTGCCACTATTCAATGAGTTGCTGTATAGAACCGTGCCATGTGCCACTATTCAATGAGTTGCTGTACATAACCGTGCCACGTGCCACTATTGAATGAGTTGCTGTACATAACCGTTCCACGTGCCACTATTCAATGAGTTGCTGTACATAACCGTGCGATTCAATGAGCTGCTGTACATAACCGTGCGATGTGCCACTATTGAATGAGTTGCTGTACATAACCGTGCCATGTGCCACTAATCAATGAGTTGCTGTACATAACCGTGCCACGTGCCACTATTCAATGAGTTGCTGTACATAACCGTGCGATGTGCCACTATTGAATGAGTTGCTGTACATAACCGTGCCATGTGCCACTATTCAATGAGTTGCTGTACATAACCGTGCGATGTGCCACTATTGAATGAGTTGCTGTACATAACCGTGCCATGTGCCACTATTGAATGAGTTGCTGTACATAACCGTGCGATGTGCCACTATTGAATGAGTTGCTGTACATAACCGTGCCACGTGCCACTATTCAATGAGTTGCTGTACATAACCGTGCCACGTGCCACTATTGAATGAGTTGCTGTACATAACCGTGCCATGTGCCACTATTCAATGAGTTGCTGTACATAACCGTGCCATGTGCCACTGTTGAATGAGTTGCTGTACATAACCGTGCCATGTGCCACTGTTGAATGTGTTGCTGTACATAACCGTGCCACGTGCCACTATTGAATGAGTTGCTGTACATAACCGTGCCACGTGCCACTATTGAATGAGTTGCTGTACATAACCGTGCCACGTGCCACTATTGAATGAGTTGCTGTACATAACCGTGCCACGTGCCACTATTGAATGAGTTGCTGTACATAACCGTGCCACGTGCCACTATTGAATGAGTTGCTGTACATAACCGTGCCACGTGCCACTATTGAATGAGTTGCTGTACATAACCGTGCCACGTGCCACTATTGAATGAGTTGCTGTACATAACCGTGCCATGTGCCACTATTGAATGAGTTGCTGTACATAACCGTGCCATGTGCCACTATTGAATGAGTTGCTGTACATAACCGTGCCATGTGCCACTATTCAATGAGTTGCTGTACAGAGCCGTGCCACGTGCCACTATTCAATGAGTTGCTGTACATAACCGTGCCATGTGCCACTATAGAATGAGTTGCTGTACATAACCGTGCCATGTGCCACTATTGAATGAGTTGCTGTACATAACCGTGCGATGTGCCACTATTGAATGAGTTGCTGTACATAACCGTGCCATGTGCCACTATTCAATGAGTTGCTGTACAGAACCGTGCCATGTGCCACTAGTCATTGAGTTGCTGTACAGTATATGACAATCCACATAGACTAAAAGGTGACCAGGAGTATAAACAATAAACAACCTGTCGAGGCAAAAAGTGTACAAAACACTCAAAAATGCTCTTGAAGCATTTGCCTAACCAGTTTGGGTTTGTTTGCAGTCGTCTCTTTGGTTTCAACGGTAAACGCCTTTAGCATCAATGACGTAACGATAAGTATAACATTGGAAGAGAAAGGCCGTTTAGACAACGTACGAGTGTCCATCGTTCAGCAGTGAACCGTGAAGAAAATCAATGAATCGTGAAGAAAATCAACGTTTATACAAATATTCCAGCATTCTCGACCATTCTATATGTTCGATGAGTGTCTGTATTTTGGAAACTGTACTAAGGACCCTACATCTAAAATACCGTACTGTAAACAACGTAAGGGGCATTTGGAACTGCTCCTCCATATGGTCGCAATGAAGGCGTGAATTTCTTTGTTGGTTACGTTGTTATATACCTTGTTCTCATTTGGGGAACATGACATTACGTAATTGAATAGACCGAGATTTACGTGGCGGACGTTGTTAATGAAGTAGAAGACACTGGAATACTTGGTCTTATTCTCCTTACACCGTTTCGAGAGTCTCCGTGTAAATCTTTTTTTTTTTTTTTTTTTTGTTTTTGTTTTTTGTGTGTTTTCTTCTTGTCTTTTTTTTTTTTCTTTTTTTTTTCTTCTTTTTTTCCCTTGTTTGTTTTTGTTTGTTTTCTTTCTTACTTTCTTTTTCTGTTTTTTCTTCTTCTAGACTTGTAAAGATACACTATTTTCATGCTTAAAATATCGCACTGAAGAATATTTACAACAGGAATCATTGGCGAGAATGGATTACAATAAGTTATCTGTTTTAAGGAAATAAGCGCAATGCCGAATTGTCCTCCACAATGATTACCACCTAGATATACATTTATTGAGACAGATTGTTTCCTTGTGATTCCTTTATATGTTGGGATTGGTTTCTTTTATCGATAAAAGTTATCCATATTTTGTATCAAATAATTCACTTTCACTAAATTATACAAAACTTGTCTTATTGATGCAAAACTGTATTGAATAGCTTGTATGTGTTATAGAATTCCTTATGATTAGCGTGTTGATGTTTACAATTTATTGTTGTAAACTTGTGAGATTTATATTACCTGTGTAGGCATTTTTATTTGTTGATGTATATATTATGTAATTAATATGAATATGTTATGAAGCATGGGAGGTAACTTCTCCATTCCTGAAAACTGATCACCTTTTCTGTTTTCTGTTTTCTCTGACAGAATGTGTTGTACTTCCACTTTTCAAGGAATGTGTACACGAACTTACATATCCTTGTCTGATGTATATACATATATGTAATGTAGGACAATGTTATACAGAAAGCAATGTCCTTATCTTTGATGAAGATATAAAGGATCGGGAAATAATCAAAACGTGTAAAATAAAGATTATAATTAAAGAGTTACTAGACTTGTGTTATTTGTTGGCTTACCTGGCCTGAATGGCCACGTGAGCTAGGGATACCACCGTGTTCGGCGTCAGTCAGTCGGTCCGTCTACTTTTCATATAAATCGCAACTAGACATGAATGACTCGGTGGATTTTAATCAACGTTGGTCTGAAGCATCCTTAGGGAACGTTGGATCTCAATCAGTAGCTCGATAAGGAAAATTATTAAATTCTTTGAAGTCGTCTTGTTCTTCAGGAATTGCTGGGTATTGACCAAATTTGGTTTGAAGCATGCCTGTGTGAAGGGAAATCAGTTTAGTATAAAGGTTGGTTCTCCGCCAGAGGTGCGAGGCTCAATAGAAGAAATCAATCTCTTTAATATCTATACTATCAAAATTCGGTCTGAAGCATATTTTGGTGAAGAGAATTCAGTTTTGTATAATCGGAGGGACAGGACTAAGTACACAGAAGTCGGCTAATTCTCTTGGAACTGAATCGTCCTTGGTGAGACAACTTGCTTTTTTTTTACAAACAGTGACGACATTGACATCTTTTCAAGCTAATAGAGGTCATGTATGTTAAAACATTCGAGATAAACACATTTTCTGCAAACCAGATTATCTAATAAGTTCGTGATTAAATATTATATTTATTCGTAAATCAACAAATTAATGAATGAACTTTATTTGTAAATAGCACTGAATATTGTATTACATTTATCTATTCTGGCTTCAGTTTGACTGTCAGTGCTTAGAAATAAACTCAAAATTGAAATATTTTGCAATATTCGGTAATGCACGATCTTATGTCATCCGAGAACTTTATCATATTTTAACTCGATCAATGCAGCTGAAAAACTAGGAAGAATTTTCTGGAATGCCTCGTTCTGACATTAACTTCTATATATGGAACGCCTCATTCTCTCATTTCCACCTGTGTCAGATAGGCCTGTCCAGGGTAATAAACATGGTCATGATAGACGTTTATTACACAGGCGCCTGTGTAATAAAGCCTCGCGCGCGGAGTAATTCATAGTTTTTTCCCTCGCACTCATCGACTATGTCCTCGTCAACCGCTTCATCCACAAACACGCATAGTCGATTGGAGTCGTTGTTTGCAAGGTCGTATTTACAAAATTGTTCTATAAATATCAACATCACCAACCCTGGGACTCGGCCTTTCCGCCGTCGTCCACGTGTAATTGAAAGTGACAGTGACTAACTTTCCTCCTGTCGGTATGGCGCGAAATGTGTGACCTAAGTGACGTCATCTACAAGCAAACCAAGAATTCCATTCATAAATGTGTAAGATTTGTAAGATTACTATTGACAGTAAAGTAGTATTAATAACTTGAACAACATGTTCAAAGATGTTAAATGTGTTTATGGTATATTATGCATTGAACAATAGTAAATATTAAAAAGAAAAATGTTGTTTTATTGCGTGTTTTAAGGCACTATATTTGAACGCGTATGCGTGTCTCAGGGTGACATATTTGACAGGGTATTTGACCCGGCCCGCTTGAAGAAAAAACAGTTAAACACTGACGTTGGATGTTTACATTCACAGTCCATATTATGTTTACGACCGCAAACATAGTTTGCAAAATTTGGGGATGAAGAATCTATTTCAGCAATTTTTTATGTATATAACTCAAGGGGAAAAAAATAGAATTCTGAAAAATGGCGGCATCCAGTGCTGGCTACCGCGAGGTGAGTGCAAATATTTGATAATATGATATTAGAAATGAGAGAAAAAACTCTTTTCTATATGGGTTTGTAGGATAGGGATATTCCATCCACGGGATCACAAAATATGGTAAAAACCCTCGGCAAGCCTCGGGTTTTACCATATTTTGTGACCCCCTTGGGTGGAATATCCCTATCCTACATACCCATATAGAAAAGAGTCTTATAATCTGACATTAACTTCTATATACGGAACACTTCATTCTGACATTAACTTCTATATACGGAACAACTCATTCTGACATTAACTTCTATATACGGAACAACTCATTCTGACATTAACTTCTATATACGGAACAACTCATTCTGACATTAACTTCTATATACGGAACACCTCATTCTGACATTAACTTCTATATACGGAACACCTCATTCTGACATTAACTTCTATATACGGAACAACTCATTCTGACATTAACTTCTATATACGGAACAACTCATTCTGACATTAACTTCTATATACGGAACACCTCATTCTGACATTAACTTCTATATACGGAACAACTCATTCTGACATTAACTTCTATATACGGAACAACTCATTCTGACATTAACTTCTATATACGGAACACCTCATTCTGACATTAACTTCTATATACGGAACAACTCATTCTGACATTAACTTCTATATACGGAACACCTCATTCTGACATTAACTTCTATATACGGAACACCTCATTCTGACATTAACTTCTATATACGGAACAACTCATTCTGACATTAACTTCTATATACGGAACACCTCATTCTGACATTAACTTCTATATACGGAACAACTCATTCTGACATTAACTTCTATATACGGAACACCTCATTCTGACATTAACTTCTATATACGGAACACCTCATTCTGACATTAACCCCTACATACAGAATACCTCATTCTGACATTAACCTCCCCATATGGAACACCTCATTCTGACATTAACCTCTCCATACGGAACACCTCATTCTGACATTAACCTCCCCATATGGAACACCTCATTCTGACATTAACCTCTCCATACGGAACACCTAATTCTGACATTAACACCTGACATAGTACCTCCTGAGAGAGGGAAACCTGATGTTAAGGAGAGCTGACCCCACACTCCTCCCTCCTGTGAGAGGGAAACCTAATGTTAAGGGGAGCTGACCCTACACTCCTCCCTCCGGTGAGAGGGAAACCTTATGTTAAGGGGAGCTGACCCCACACTCCTCCCTCCTGTGAGAGGGAAACCTAATGTTAAGGGGAGCTGACCCTACACTCCTCCCTCCTGTGAGAGGGAAACCTTATGTTAAGGGGAGCTGACCCTACACTCCTCCCTCTTGTGAGAGGGAAACCTGATGTTAAGGGGAGCTGACCCCACACTCCTCCCTCCTGTGAGAGGGAAACCTGATGTTAAGGGGAGCTGACCCCACACTCCTCCCTCTTGTGAGAGGGAAACCTGATGTTAAGGGGAGCTGACCCTACACTCCTCCCTCCTGTGAGAGGGAAACCTAATGTTAAGGGGAGCTGACCCTACACTCCTCCCTCCTGTGAGAGGGAAACCTGATGTTAAGGGGAGCTGACCCTACACTCCTCCCTCTTGTGAGAGGGAAACCTAATGTTAAGGGGAGCTGACCCTACACTCCTCCCTCTTGTGAGAGGGAAACCTTATGTTAAGGGGAGCTGACCCTACACTCCTCCCTCCTGTGAGAGGGAAACCTAATGTTAAGGGGAGCTGACCCTACACTCCTCCCTCCTGTGAGAGGGAAACCTGATGTTAAGGGGAGCTGACCCTACACTCCTCCCTCCTGTGAGAGGGAAACCTGATGTTAAGGGGAGCTGACCCTACACTCCTCCCTCCTGTGAGAGGGAAACCTAATGTTAAGGGGAGCTGACCCTACACTCCTCCCTCCTGTGAGAGGGAAACCTGATGTTAAGGGGAGCTGACCCTACACTCCTCCCTCCTGTGAGAGGGAAACCCAATGTTAAGGGGAGCTGACCCCACACTCCTCCCTCCTGTGAGAGGGAAACCTAATGTTAAGGGGAGCTGACCCCACACTCCTCCCTCCTGTGAGAGGGAAACCTGATGTTAAGGGGAGCTGACCCCACACTCCTCCCTCCTGTGAGAGGGAAACCTAATGTTAAGGGGAGCTGACCCCACACTCCTCCCTCCTGTGAGAGGGAAACCCAATGTTAAGGGGAGCTGACCCCACACTCCTCCCTCCTGTGAGAGGGAAACCTAATGTTAAGGGGAGCTGACCCCACACTCCTCCCTCCTGTGAGAGGGAAACCTTATGTTAAGGGGAGCTGACCCCACACTCCTCCCTCCTGTGAGAGGGAAACCCAATGTTAAGGGGAGCTGACCCCACACTCCTCCCTCCTGTGAGAGGGAAACCCAATGTTAAGGGGAGCTGACCCCACACTCCTCCCTCCTGTGAGAGGGAAACCTAATGTTAAGGGGAGCTGACCCCACACTCCTCCCTCCTGTGAGAGGGAAACCTTATGTTAAGGGGAGCTGACCCCACACTCCTCCCTCCTGTGAGAGGGAAACCTTATGTTAAGGGGAGCTGACCCTACACTCCTCCCTCCTGTGAGAGGGAAACCCAATGTTAAGGGGAGCTGACCCCACACTCCTCCCTCCTGTGAGAGGGAAACCTTATGTTAAGGGGAGCTGACCCCACACTCCTCCCTCCTGTGAGAGGGAAACCTAATGTTAAGGGGAGCTGACCCCACACTCCTCCCTCCTGTGAGAGGGAAACCTGATGTTAAGGGGAGCTGACCCCACACTCCTCCCTCCTGTGAGAGGGAAACCTAATGTTAAGGGGAGCTGACCCTACACTCCTCCCTCCTGTGAGAGGGAAACCTGATGTTAAGGGGAGCTGACCCTACACTCCTCCCTCCTGTGAGAGGGAAACCTTATGTTAAGGGGAGCTGACCCTACACTCCTCCCTCCTGTGAGAGGGAAACCTGATGTTAAGGGGAGCTGACCCCACACTCCTCCCTCCTGTGAGAGGGAAACCTTATGTTAAGGGGAGCTGACCCCACACTCCTCCCTCCTGTGAGAGGGAAACCTAATGTTAAGGGGAGCTGACCCCACACTCCTCCCTCTTGTGAGAGGGAAACCTGATGTTAAGGAGAGCTGACCCTACACTCCTCCCTCCTGTGAGAGGGAAACCTAATGTTAAGGGGAGCTGACCCTACACTCCTCCCTCCTGTGAGAGGGAAACTTATTCAGCTCTCCCTCTATAAGATTATAACCCAGTGTTGAAGGAAACCCTGAGCCTTTTAACTTAACCAGCACCCAAATAAACATAGCACTAATTGGTTAAATATATTACCAATGTTTGATATTTTACACATTTATCTGACCCCTTAGAACCTAAATACAAAGACACATTATCATGGTATGTTGATGGACAATTCTATTTGCCATTAGATTATATACGAACTTAAATATCTGCATACGTTCCTGAATTAGGTCGTTCAGGGGCTAAACAAAAATGTAAATTTGTTGAATGACATAAAATATTCCTTTTGTTATTAATTCATACTAATCATTAATAGAAATACTATCTTAGATAAGAAATACGTAAATCATTTCCAAATATACATTAAAGGACAATACGTTGTCATGCTTCCTACGATCGTCTCGTCAAACAGATGTTAAAACATGGTGTATGGGTTCAGATTACTGTTTCGTCATTGATATATCTACAGAGATGAATTAAGTAAGTGTTAATGACAATCATTTACGTCCTCGTGTTTTATACATTACTTAGTGATTTCTACCTGAAATGTATCTGGAGAATGGTTTTATTTGTCTATTAATTAATCTTGGTTTAATCCTATCTGGATTAAATGATAATAACCTGAAGGAATTCGAGCTACCTCGCACTTTTGTGATCATGTGCATGAATTTTCGAACAATTTATTGATAACAACAGTATAGTAATTTCATAGCATTTTGTTCATCTCATAACACTCTAGAGATCCTGTCACAGTCAGAAAATATTTTAGAAAAACTGTATAAAATAGTGTGCCATTCTCTTGACTGATTCGTTTTTATTTTCATACGAGTTTAAATTCACCAAAAGCTGATTAAACACAGGCCAAGAAAACATTGCAAGTTTCTTCAATGTCGCTTTCAGACGTATTGATGACGTCTTGCATTTGAATAACAAGAGATTTATTTAACACTTCCCTCGGATATACCAAACAGGATCGGAAGACAAGGACACGACACACTTTTCTACGTCTGTCGCTTACCTCGATTTCTTCCTAAAACCAAATCACCAGGTACAGCTTCCTGGCAAGCTGTATGATAAGCGTGGGGGTTTAATTTATCTATCTCATATTGTTAACATTAATTAATGTTTAATATTTCGATTCTTTATTTATGTGTTTGTATTCTCAGACCGTACCGCCTACAATTGTATCTATCAGTACTACGGGCGATAACTCGTGAACGTAAACTCCATCAGGAGAGATAACTCCTGATTCCTTGGTGCTCGTTGTATTTGATATACATATAATTAGGGTGATATTATTTTCTCTGTGGTATGCGTCGCCAATAGGGGGCGCTCTGTGTAGGGAATTTTTATTTTGCGGTAAAATGTAATAGAAGTTCATCTGTGTGGGGTTTCTCTTGCGGCAAAATGTAATAGTTATTAATGGAAAGGAGTGATATATATATACATACATTGTATATTGTGTATTTGTAACAGATTAGTGTATGATTTACACGTTTGTTTAATAAATCAGTTGCAATGCCTCTGTCGCCGTGAAATACATTTTCGTGTTTTGTTTGTGTTGTTTATCCTATTGGATAATAAAATAGAGAACCTGAGTAATAGATTTACATGTTTCGTTTCATTAGTGTCAGTTTAAACAACAACGAAGAAAATCCCAACATGTCAACAGAATCTTACTTCAAGCTCAAATGAAACTTGGGTCAAAAAATAAACAAAAGAATGATTTGTACGAAAACGCCTGTGAAAGTATCACGTGAATTAGACCAGGTATTCTAAATAGTTTACATTATATAGAAATAATATCTAATTCTGGTCTGACGACCAAAGCAACTAACAACTTATGTAAACAACAAATCATTAACACTGACCAAATGCTAAAAGTCTATCCCAATTAATGACCGTTCACACCGCTGATAGTAAGATAATGTATTATGGACGTCCACTATGGT
The DNA here is from genome assembly GCF_031769215.1 of Ylistrum balloti. NCBI lineage: Eukaryota > Metazoa > Mollusca > Bivalvia > Pectinida > Pectinidae > Ylistrum > Ylistrum balloti. Next base: position 497,927 of record NW_026782405.1, on the reverse strand, counting down.
CAGTTTATTTCCGCGACGGACCTCCCGTATGGGTTCAGTGATGTAGCCACCAGTTACTACAAGGAGACCTTATTTCTGAGAAGTCAGTGGCAGATAACGTCCGAACCAGCCCTACAACCAGAAATCATAACGACAGGTTGAATTCAGTTTTACCAGTATAAATTTACATTGTCAGGTGGCGCAGTGGTAAGGTACTCGCTTTTTACTTAGACTATGGAGTCATGTGGGGTCACTAGGGTATCTCGGTGTACTCTGCTTTCCTTCCGCAGTAAGATCCCTCACACGTTTCAAACCAGACCTAGAAAATTAATCAATATAAACCAGAATTACTTGTTTGGAATTTATTATAAAAGAAATAAAATTTATTTCTATAGAATTAAAATGTGTCGTCTTAAGAATTGTAGAGAGCCTAAAAAATTAGATTATATGTATCACACGATTTTAAAATAACGTGTACGAGGGTGGTCTATCAATGGAAATGAGTTAACATGTTGTATGGAAAGCCAATACATGTGACTTACACACTAATACGTATATCTTCTATTTCATTTCGTAGATTGTGATGTTCCTGTGAAGATTAATGAGAGTCCATACACTAGAAAAATATTACCTCAATAAGAAACATTAAAATGTATATCGACTGAAATGTAAACAAGCCGGTTCAAACGTATATCTATACGATAAAGGTAGCCATTATTATTGATTACTAAAAGTACCCAGTAGGAAGACATTGATTTTTTTAAAATTCTCATTATGACTCATATACATTTGACTGGGCTGTAATTTTATAAAAATATTGAGAGACAAGATAATGAAATAAGTTTATAGAACGTAGAACATATTATTGTAAACATGGACGAAATTAACATGATCAGTGATCAATATTTGTCAGAAAATTTCCATCTCACTACAGAAAGAGAAACCAAATAAGAATGTTGTATGCTTGTTTTTAACTGCCGACTTTAATTATATTTTTATCAAACCTATTCGGGTACTCATGTCTATCTTTTCAAAGTTTTTTAGTTCTGATTTAATTGCAATAGAGATCATGATTTATTTTTAATGCATCGGCTATTATTCGAACCCGGGACCTCTGGCTTATTAGATGGACGCTCAGCTGATCGGTGTTAAAAGAAGTTCTCTCTAGCCGAGCGGTATATTGCTGTTTTTTTTTTTTTTTAAGTTTTGTTTTGTTTTGTTTCCCAATGCAATATATTTCCGTACGTAAGATAAATAATAGTTATAAGGACAAAGACACAATCTTACCATCATGCACTCTATATCATCATTCATAATGCTGGTATAATATTTTTGGAGGAAACCACGAGGATTATTTTTAAACACGAATATCTTACAACACTGACATTTAATAATAAAATTATATTCGTCTTCTGTATCGTTATCATTACATAAAATTCACTTTCTTCCCTCGTTACGTCTCTGTATCGTCCACGTTCAACTGATAAATCATGTACAGATAAACGGATCTTAGAAATAAGTTTCTGAAAATCAAGATTAACTGATTTATGTAGATATGACTGGAGTTTGATACTTTCAACCAGATGTTGGTATAGATTCCTTTTGGATGAAGAATTAACTTTCATAAGACATCGCTGTTGAAAATTATCAAATAAGCGCTGTTTATAAACAATACTATGACATTTAGCAGAACTGTTATTGATATCTTCAAACATGTATCCAAGGCCGACAGTTGAAAGGTCACGTTTTAAATTAAGGATCCAAGGGTCATTGTTTTTCACCACATCAACATAACACGGTTTGAGTACACAATTATTAGAAAATTTTAGCTTTAGCCAATATTTGAAAATTCTGACTGTTCTGGGTATTTCTGAGGGAAATCTTCCTAACTCATTGTATAAAAACAACATTTTCTTAGTCCTAGTAATGACCTAAGAAATGCGATATGGCGTTCTTTGATAACCCCAGATTTCAGAACCATACATTAAATACTATTTACATAAGTGTCGAAAACAGCAAGACGAGATTCAATATTAAAAACATTCAATCTACAAACATAATTTACTGTGTACAATGCTTTTCGTCCTTGCTCTGCAAGTTTATTTTGAGGTTTTTTAAATTTTCCATTAAAATTTAAAGTAAGTCCAAAGTAATTGACTTCATCAGCTGTTTCAATGTCCTCATTATCGTAAAACTATTCCTAAAGAGGACTATTTTTGTCTTACTTGTATTTCAACTCCAAGTTCTACTATAATCTTCTGATGAATATAACATTTTCTGTAAGTCATCTGGTGTTTCAGATAAAATAATGTCAACTGCATACATAAGAAAAAAATGTTTAATAGCTTGGATTTCTATCAATGAACAACTATTTTTTCATGAAATCATTTTCTAAATCATCAATAAACAAAGTGAATAAGAGGGAAGACAACACTTCCCCCTGAAAAAACCCACAGTCACATTTGAAGAAATCAGTTATACCATTGTGTTTTACACAACATCTTACGTTGTCATACAGACGGCTTACAATTTACAGAAATTACCTCTCTATCCCTTCGTTAATCATTTTATACCAAAGATTTTGACGACTGACAAAATCAAAAGCTTTTTTTATAGTCAATAAAACAACAGTAAAGAATACGACGATTTTTAAGAGTTATGCTAATGTTTACCAGGGTTACACAATACTAACATAGTTTGTAACATAGAAAATATTGTATATAATAAAGTTTATGATATAAGACCGAGAAAACTTATCAGATTTGATCAAAATTCCTACTAACTGTTCGAAGCCCTAGAATTTCTAGCGCAGGGAGATTTTAATCTGACAAGTATTCAGGATGTGCACGCAACATTTCAATGCATACGTATCCAACGTGTTTGACACACCTGTTTCATACCTGTCCTGTTACTGCCCTATACCTGTGTTCGCACCTACACCCGCACCTTGGCCCAATACACTACAGGTGATAAGAAATCATAACTGCCTACGGCCTTGATACGACGGTGACGTCACATATCTACCTGTAGTTTACTTACTCATATATAGACCAGAGTTTTATTAGATGAAAGAAATCTACACACTGTCAATAGAACTTTGTCGTTCACTTTAAATCTTCAAACGGAGAGAGGGACACATTTGGGGGAACCCTGAGATAGGTATTTTACATGTAACACGCACACAGCTGATAAATACACGTATGGCTACTGGGCAGAACGTGTGAGTTGTTGTCTCACACACACACGCGCGCGCGCGCGCAAACACACGAACTCTCGCACGCACAAACACATGCAAACACGCACACGCATGCACACACACGCACATTCGCGCGCACACGCACACACAAATACACACACAAACACACACGCACGCATGCACACATACAAATACACACACGCAAACACAGACACACACACACAAATACACACACACACAAATACACACACACACAAATACACACATGCACACACACACATACCTGGGTTCAGTCATATTTCATTTTTCTATTTTTTTCACCCGGATGATGAGGTAAATAATAACCAACATGAATGTTTCCTTAAACAAAATATGTAAAATTAATTTTGATGTCTGCGAATTTTAAGACTCAAGGTTGCATGCGAGTTTTAAGACTTAATATTGTCTGTAAGTTTTAAGACGCAATGTTGTCTGCTAGTTTTAAGAACCAGTGTTGTTTGCGAGTTTTGAGACTCAATATTGTCTGCGAGTTTTAAGACTCAATGTTGCTTGCGAGTTTTCAGACTCAATGTTGCTTGCGAGTTTGAAGACACAATGTTGTCTACGAATTTTAAGACATAATGTTGCTTGCGAGTTGTAAGACTCAGTGTTGTCTGTGAGTTTTCAGACTCGGTGTGGTCTGTAAGGTTTAAGACTAATTGTGAATGTATGTGAAACATATTGTAATTGTCGGTATATATGAGGAAAAAATAGTGAAAAACCGAAAACTTAGCATTAAATGTTTCTGTTGATCAAAATCTAAAAATATTAATCTCAGTTAACAAGCCTAAATCGAGATAACCACTAATATATAACATATCTTAATGTTATGTGGCATTTGAATAAAGTTAAACATTATTATCATATAATCTGTCTGTTTTAAAATGATATTATTTATCACAGATATAATGATTATTTTGACAATATATATCATTTTACACTGCCATTCTTTCATAAGATTAAGAAATGTTATTTAACGTTAATTGTTTTACATTAAACTCACGTGAAACGAGCATGCACGCATAACTAAAAATAAATTTAATGTTGAAATCACATTAAAAGATTTAAACGTTGAAATAATGCTAAAATTTAAGATTGAAATAAATGTTAAAAATATTTCACATCAGAATAACCTTGTAATTTGACATGATTTTAACGTTAACGTGATTTTAAGTTTTAACGTTGAAAAGTCATAATATTATTATAACGTAGTTTAAAAAAATAACGTTATTTTTAACGTTGAAATAACGATATGAAATTTGGCTGTGTAGCGTGTGTTTTAGTGAGTCCATGCTGACAAATTATCAAAATCAATACAAAAAGAATACTTGATCCACTATATAGTGAGAGCTCCGTTTTAAACTAACTTGCGTAGCAAGACCCAGGGGCAATATCATTTTACTGTCATGTCACCACCAATAGCACGATTGTAGCATTTGACGAGGTTAATACATTGTTTTGTCAACCTCGGAAAAATATCGACCGATGACGAAGCCTGACGTTGATTATTTCTTAGGTCGATAAAACCATATATCGATCGAAGTCAGAGAGCGCAGCCGGTCCACATGACTTTTTATTTAGAATCACATAGAATCATTCCAGCCAATCAGGAAGTCTGAAAAAATCATTTTATAAAAACAGAAATTATTGTTGTCCCAAAACAGCGTGGTCAGAATGTAGTCTTACAAAAGCTTCTCCGCGACCCAAGTAGCGAGATTTATATTTAAAAAACTTAATTAATTTTACAACAATTGCGAAACTTTTTTTATTATTTATTTATTTATTTATTGGGTTTTAAGTCCAGTATCACTGCGTTTCCGCCTTTCAGCCGACAACTTTGTGAAACAAGTATGTCAAATAAGTCACTCTTGTTGGCCCGGACGGAAGCGTTCCGAGAATCGAACCCCGGACGCCTACATGAAAGGCGAGTGCGATAGGCTGCCCGATATATGTTTTTAATGCCAAATGATATAACGTATAATACCTTATCAGTACGGTACCCTAAATATGTGGAACGATGATCACAAAGCTAACATTTCCTATTGTATTCAGCATACAGGTATTCCGTTATGTAGGATACTTATCCTAGACAACGCAATTATCTAAATAAAGAAAACACAACACACAGTTTCCCTATATCGTACTGTAACTATATCTCCACTGTCTCCATGAACAAATACTAGAAAAAGAAACTGCATTTATAGGACCATGACTGCCAATGAATCATAGTTACAAGGACTCTTCTCATTATATTTCGTGTAACACAATATCATGGCAAGAGCATACATTTTGATGGCGTTAGGCGATGAGGTCTGAAATCGCAATTTGTCAATTAAAATGTAATATATTTAATGTATTACATGTAAAACGATATATGTAGCACGAGGCCCACTTCTAACGAAATAAGCCACAAGATTTCTTACTATCGTAATATGCAGTTAAAACGTGCATTTTTCCAAAAACAAACAAAACACTTAAGCATGGCATCAGTTTTTCCCCACTATTATAAAACTTAGTGACGAATTTAAGAATGAGATATAAATATCAATGTAATGAGTAGTAGTCTGTCTTCACTTACATGTACTCCCACGCTCTAAAACAGTCTAATATGACTGGACTCAAATGACATCTGTGTTTGTCCATTTAAATTGTGGTTTGGTTGCAGACAGACTTTATCAGAAAGATCAAGGTGTATTTTTAAACGTGTTTCCATTGAATATGTATATTATTTAATCAAATAGGCTACATATCCTTTTCGACATATCGTTTATATACACAATATACTTTGACCCAGTAAACACCCCATTTGGGCCCCACTCTGATCAGGAAAAGAACTTGGCACGATTTAATGTCTAAATAGTTATACAACAGCGCGAGACGAGACCTGTTATCGACTCACTGGTGAATACGGACTAAAATTTAAAACTTAAAGATTATAAACAGGTTTTTAAATGATACAATTCAAATCGGGGATAATGTATTTGAATCCGAAGACAAGTGAAGTTTGGCCTGGCTGCTCGGACCATTAGAATCTGGCCACACGGACGGATTTCTCGTCAAACTAGTCCATGGTTTCGAGGCGTGTGCGTTTTACTTTCTCAGTGTGTCACATTTCAACAGAGTGACAGAAGGCAAATATTTATGGTACACTTTAGTCTGGAGTCTGAACATAAAAAGTTATATCGAGAGAGACATTTTACCAGAAATTGTGATGGTCATGGAATTTCTGAAGGAACCAACTTAATTTACATGATATTTTAATTACCGACTAACAGACAATGTAACAAAATGGATCAGGTCACCCTCCCACTAAATTTTTAAACTTTGTGAAAAGTAAACAATATTGATCTTGTGTTACGTTAAACACCTGACAAAGCTGCTGACATTAATTTAAACGACTGGTGCCTTGGTGAGGAAGTCAGAAAACAAGAAATTTGTCAGTACTGGTCAGTTAGTGTCCATTTTCCTCGTGGTCATCAGCATGCCTTGCCGTGTTGAAATTGACTGGATAGCATGTATAGTCGAGATTATAGGGACCGTCTTTTTTATTCTTGGAATTGCTACTCAGCACTGGTCAGTATCCAACGATGGATCGGCTCATTCCGGACTCTTCACGTCCTGTACAAGCTCCGGGCTATGTTACGACACGCACGTGTTTTATGATCAGTACGCAGGTGAGTTGTCGGCCACTGTCACGTTGCACATTTCACGGTCTATCTTAGACTTGATTCTTCAATGTTTTACTTGTGTAGTGTAACAGAGATCATTCTTTATTTCAATGTCTCCCCTAGGATTCGAACCCGTTTATACCGTAGGCAGTTAACGTCCATTGATAGGAGCCATACATATTGGTAATTGTTTTATTTCTTCGAATAAATACATAAATCGATTACCAATATCTCTTGTGATAATCAAATCCACATGTATATTTATCGGACTTTCAAACCTAAACACTATCATGAATCCAACTGACGATCTGAATTCATCAAATCAATATAGATGTATCAGAATATGAAAACGTGATATTTTGATAGTTTTTCAGTCTCCACTTCAAGTTTTTATGTGAAAAAAAAACATATTTAGATTGTTTTATTTTTTAAACTTTACAAAAAAAATGTGACTCAAATATATATATCGGCGCAAAACTTCACAAAGTGACACGTACTAAAATACAGGGCTAGGAAGAGTGATATAAAATTCTTATCATCCCTTTTACAAAAGTACTTGATGTTTCTTTGTACGTCCTATACAGGACTATTAACCTGGCATAGTGACATTTTCCTTATATTGTGTCCAGATCATTGGCATATATTATCGATCTCGTGTCGTAGTTAATGAAGAGTATAAGTAGAGGTTTTATTTATTTGATTGATTGATTTATTTATCTATTGATTTAGTTATCGATCGATAGACAGATAGACGGACGGACGGACAGACAGAGAGATTGGTTGGTTGGTTGGTTGACTGGTTGATTGACTGATTGATTGATTGATTGATTGATTGATTGATTTTTTGAGGTTTTTTTTTAATTACATGTATATGTTACAAACGTCACAGATAAATGATATTGGTCACGTATGCAGTGGCGACCTGTTACACTGGGAACGTTTTAAGTTTTTGGATGTTGTTATCTATAGAATTTAAGTTTAAAACATATGTGAAGCAAGACATTACTGCTTCAAAAAAGTCGATAATCAACCGTTCTCGATCCTTCACACCATTTCTTTTTTATTCATGTTTTTTGTTATTTTCCCAGAAAACTCAAAATATTTTATTCATTTAGAAGTTAAGATGTGTTTCAACTTTTGTAACAAAAATATACCTGTTCCTGTCATTTTATTTTCTGTTCTTTTTTGTTGGAACGGAAAAAACACTGTTTTGTATGTAGCCAATTCAAACAATCCTCCAAATTTTCTTTTCTTATATCGTCAAAGATGATTTCAGATTTGGTATTCGTAAACTTTGGGAGGAGGGATGGAGATTGGTTTAACAATTTCATATATTTTTATTGATAAAATGTTCACTGTTTAACAAGAAAGTCGCTTTAAAAATGAAAATTCAATATATTACTTCTGGTGACCCGGCCATTCCTGGAGGACGTTTCCTTGCACATTAAGACCCCGTGCGCGCTTTCCTGTACAACCGCGCCAGTGCTCGTGAGAGCTGGGACATAATGAAGAATTTTATCTATATCTGATTCACATAAAACCACATTAAGTTGGCCTTACATAAAAGTAGTCAATGTCAATGTAATTATAACCGAAACTCAAATTTAATAAAATTAGGACAAAATATGAACAAAAGACAGATTTACACTCAGACTCATAAAAAAAGCGCAATGAGAATAAGACCAGGTGTTCCAAAAGAGTAAGCATCTTCTGCTTCATCGACGACAGCCGTCATGTAAACCTTGATCAACCATGTGTGTAATGTCACGTTCTCCAAAGAGAACACGATATAATGTACCCAACGACGGAACCAACTGAGCTGTATGGAGAAGTTTAGACTTTTTTAAAAAAAACTTTTGATATTGCAATTTGATGAAATGTTTGAAATGAAAATCTAGTAAAACATAAGCGAAAGTATTAATGTACCATTAGAAGCTAGTTAAAAAAAACCACCAAAGTAAACACCAACATGCGAATTTATCACAATACAACCCAAATTCAATAAAACGAAGGCAACAGGAGCATAAGAAATATTTATTCGGGAAATCTTGAAATGAACTAGAAAAATAGATCAGTTATGATAGACTGCACAGGTAAAATAGGTATAAATATAGAGTAAGGGTGACTTAATAGGACAGTTACACTGTTATCAAATCACATTTAACTATCTATCTAAGGTCTTTGGAATAATACGGACTTGATGGTCTCTCAATAACACGACTTACTTAGTCAAAACACGAAATTGTCACCTACCTTTATATCAGCAATCACACGGTGAACGGTAAACTAAATATCGATTTGCTGTATTAGTAATTGAGCTTCCATTATATGAGCATTTTTATAAAATTCGAACTGGTTTTATTTCAGATTTACATTCATACAAATAACAGAAAATGAGTTGTGAAGTTTACTTTTACACCGACATATAAATATAATTTCAATTCAAACTTTATCTCGAGGAAAATTGTCAAAATATGAGAAGAAGAATTATTTACACGAAGACCCCTGAAACAGGTGTTCTGCAAGTGTGATCTTCTTCCCCTTTATCGCCAACACTTATCACGAGATCTTAATGAGTCTAATTGAGTACTGATACGTCTCCAGAAGGAAATCACTTGTTTAATGTGTTGTGTAATCTCTCCGCGTTGACTATCAATATGTTGTCCTAACTCTGTAAGTCTGTGTTAGTTATCAAAGATAATATTTTGTTCGAAATTGATATGCAGCGTAATAAGAAAACATATGTTGGAACAGTCACACATTCTAAACAAGTAATTCTATATAGAATAATGATTGATTTTATTTGTTCCAATATACCACCTCCGTCATACAGATCAGTAGTCTACATCATTAGGACACAACTCTACATCATTAGGACACAGGCCTACATCATTAGGACACAACTCTACATCATTAGGACACAGGTCTACATCATTAGGACACAACTCTACATCATTAGGACGCAGGTCTACATCATTAGGTCGTAGGTCTACATCATTAGGACACAGGTCTACATCATTAGGTCGTAGGTCTACATCATTAGGACACAGGTCTACATCATTAGGACACAGGTCTACATCATTAGGTCGTAGGTCTACATCATTAGGACACAGGTCTACATCATTAGGACGTAGGTCTACATCATTAGGACACATGTCTACATCATTAGGACACAGGTCTACATCATTAGGACGTAGGTCTACATCATTAGGACACAGGTCTACATCATTAGGACACAGGTCTACATCATTAGGACACAACTCTACATCATTAGGACACAACTCTACATCATTAGGACACAGGCCTACATCATTAGGACACAGGCCTACATCATTAGGACGCAATTTTATCTAAGGTGAAGTGTTTTAGTTGTTTCCTAATCATGTATCACGTCAGTGGATGGCTTAACTCTGATATTTACGTCGCTGTATACTTAAATATATCAACGTCACTATATACCTGAGATATTAATGTCGAAAGTCTTACTCTTACTAGCGTTCTTTGTAAGCTCTCAAACACCGTTGGATTATTGAATTAAATAAAAGCAATTTTGAAACTCCCAAATTAGGTCAAAGTTTCTTATTATTAATGCGTATCTCTGTGATTGGGTTTATAACGAAATATGTGTTCTTTTGATGTGCATAGCTTTCAGGTTTTATCACCGCGAACAAGTAAATATGATTAAAATCTCAAGAGCTGCAATTGTGTGACCATACATAGACGTATAAACACAATTCTATGGCCCAGTAGTTCTGCTAATATTTGTCCTGTAGGCCATGTAGTGAACATTCCACTGCTAAATAGGCAGCCGAGATGTATCCTTTGATTGCCCTGTGATTTAAAGTGCTAGAATGACACCACATACTAGAATATATTGTTACCAACGATTAATTGAACTATGTTAATTCATTTTCTCACCAGTAGAAATTTGTTAACCTTTAAAGGTTGAAAAAAACCCAACCGGAATGTGCATATCATTGTCATTATCACTCTTCTTTATGTAAGTAAGATAAGCAGGAGGGACGTTGGGGGGACTCGCTTTCTAAGGTCCTGAGAGGGGAAAACAGGAGAAGATAGGGACAGGAAGACTCTCTTTTTAAGATCCTTAAGTATGAACAAGTGTAATCGTGTCTGTATTTCAGAAAAGACTAGGATAAATGACTTTTTTAATCAAGTTAATTCATGGCAGAGTGAAAAAATATCTCCATAAAATATCTCTTTTTTTTATCTACCAGTGTGTGGGTAAGTGAAATTAAATATCTAGAAAATCTCCCCCTTTCTAATTAAAGATACGTGGATGATAAAATTAAAATAACTGTAATAAATCTCCTTTTTCTTTAAAAATGTGTGGATGAGTAAAATCTCAAATATCTAGAAAATGTCTCCCTTTCTAATTAACACTTTCTTGGCGAGTAAGATTAAATTCCTATAAAATCCTTCATTTTTATCTAACAATGTGTTGGTGGATGAAATGAAATATCTTTATCTCCTTATTTGTTTAACAATGTGAGAGAGAATTATTTCTAAGCATTGCACGTTTAGGTTCATTAGTTTGTGCTTGTTCACAACTTTGATTTTTCCGTTCGAAAGGAAAGTGTATTCGTGGTTTTTTTAATCATCAAAAAATACTATTTGGTTGATTTATCTGTAAAGCCGCTTACATTAATGAAAGTAAAAGTGATGATTACTTTTTCTGCCTGATATTTTTTCGTGGGATCTTTTTACAAAACGTTTCTTTTGTTTCTAATTTGTTTTTGAGTCAGAATCAGGGTTTTCATGATACTTGGTATTAGATTTAAACTGTTGCTGCATGCCGCCGGGAGCTGGACTCTCAGAGATATGTTTTTACTGTAGATGTTGTTGTAGTAAGATATATCGTGTTCTATTCTTACTGTAGATGTTGTTGTAGTAAGATATATTGTGTGTTCTATTCTTACTGTAGATGTTGTTGTAGTAAGATATATCGTGTGTTCTATTCTTACTGTAGATGTTGTTGTAGTAAGATATATCGTGTGTTCTATTCTTACTGTAGATGTTGTTGTAGTAAGATATATCGTGTGTTCTATTCTTACTGTAGATGTTGTTGTAGTAAGATATATCGTGTGTTCTATTCTTACTGTAGATGTTGTTGTAGTAAGATATATCGTGTGTTCTATTCTTACTGTAGATGTTGTTGTAGTAAGATATATCGTGTTCTATTCTTACTGTAGATGTTGTTGTAGTAAGATATATCGTGTGTTCTATTCTTACTGTAGATGTTGTTGTAGTAAGATATATCGTGTTCTATTCTTACTGTAGATGTTGTTGTAGTAAGATATATCGTGTTCTATTCTTACTGTAGATGTTGTTGTAGTAAGATATATCGTGTGTTCTATTCTTACTGTAGATGTTGTTGTAGTAAGATATATCGTGTTCTATTCTTACTGTAGATGTTGTTGTAGTAAGATATATCGTGTGTTCTATTCTTACTGTAGATGTTGTTGTAGTAAGATATATCGTGTGTCTATTCTTACTGTAGATGTTGTTGTAGTAAGATATATCGTGTTCTATTCTTACTGTAGATGTTGTTGTAGTAAGATATATCGTGTTCTATTCTTACTGTAGATGTTGTTGTAGTAAGATATATCGTGTTCTATACTTACTGTAGATATTGTTGTGTGTTTCAGAAAAGGGTCAGATCATTTGTGCGGCCGTGTTTACACTCCTTGTGATGGCAGGATTCTGTTTAGTTTTGCTTCTCATGTTGCTGTACATGTGTGGACTTTTCGAAGAGAAATCTGTTGGATTGCTAGCTGCTGTTTCATCCTATTTAACAGGTTTGTTACTTCAACATGTATATGGTTTTGGTTAGCTTAACAAAGTCTCTTTTAGACATACAAATATACCAATTGTCAGGTGCTTCTGTGACAAAGATTTGACTTCGTTATATTACTATCTTTTATCTAGTATTGTCCTATATCGTTATGATAAATTTTCTTCTCCAGTGTTGATTCGGAAAAATCTGGGTTTTTTTTATTAAACTCACTCTATGTTTTAGCATAACCTATATACATGTATACTTCTTGATATCACCCACATACTTGTAAAACTCATTAATCTAAAGATCCAATTTTCAAAATAATTATAATAGATATCTATAATGTTTATCTATTGTATTAACACTGAGATAAATATCTATAATGTTAATATATTGTATTTACACTGAGATAAATATCTATAATGTTTATCTATTGTATTTACACTGAGATAAATATCTATAATGTTTATCTATTGTATTTACACTGAGATAAATATCTATAATGTTTATCTATTGTATTTACACTGAGATAAATATCTATAATGTTTATCTATTGTATTTACACTGAGATAAATATCTATAATGTTTATATATTGTATTTACACTGAGATAAATATCTATAATGTTTATCTATTGTATTTACACTGAGATAAATATCTATAATGTTAATCTATTGTATTTACACTGAGATAAATATCTATAATGTTTATCTATTGTATTTACACTGAGATAAATATCTATAATGTTTATCTATTGTATTTACACTGAGATAAATATCTATAATGTTTATCTATTGTATTTACACTGAGATAAATATCTATAATGTTTATCTATTGTATTTACACTGAGATAAATATCTATAATGTTTATCTATTGTATTTACACTGAGATAAATATCTATAATGTTTATCTATTGTATTTACACTGAGATAAATATCTATAATGTTTATCTATTGTATTTACACTGAGATAAATATCTATAATGTTAATATATTGTATTTACACTGAGATAAATATCTATAATGTTTATCTATTGTATTTACACTGAGATAAATATCTATAATGTTTATCTATTGTATTTACACTGAGATAAATATCTATAATGTTTATCTATTGTATTTACACTGAGATAAATATCTATGTTTATCTATTGTATTTACACTGAGATAAATATCTATAATGTTTATCTATTGTATTTACACTGAGATAAATATCTATAATGTTTATCTATTGTATTTACACTGAGATAAATATCTATGTTTATCTATTGTATTTACACTGAGATAAATATCTATAATGTTTATCTATTGTATTTACACTGAGATAAATATCTATAATGTTTATCTATTGTATTTACACTGAGATAAATATCTATAATGTTTATCTATTGTATTTACACTGAGATAAATATCTATAATGTTTATCTATTGTATTTACACTGAGATAAATATCTATAATGTTAATATATTGTATTTACACTGAGATAAATATCTATAATGTTTATCTATTGTATTTACACTGAGATAAATATCTATAATGTTTATATATTGTATTTACACTGAGATAAATATCTATAATGTTTATCTATTGTATTTACACTGAGATAAATATCTATAATGTTTATATATTGTATTTACACTGAGATAAATATCTATAATGTTAATATATTGTATTTACACTGAGATAAATATCTATAATGTTTATCTATTGTATTTACACTGAGATAAATATCTATAATGTTTATCTATTGTGATGTGGTTAATTTCTATTTCAGTGTTGGTCGGCTTTGTCGGAATTATTGTTTATGGATCTGCCATCAACAAGGTGTCCCAGACGGTCAGTTGGTCGTGTGGTATGGCGATCATGGGACTGCTTATTAATCTGGTCGGTGGTATCCTAATGCATATTGGGAGTCAGAGGTTCAAACCTAACCTTCCATTACTACCCCCCACCCCAGCTAAAAGGGGACAGCCCTTTACGGTATCACAACATCGTATGAGTCGGAGACTCACTAACAAACGTGCAATATTACCACGATAACATCCTATTCTGTACTTTATAGCTGACATTTTGATATAAAGCAAATGGAAAATCGGGTTCAAGGTCAAACAATATCTTAATCGAACGGGAGTGCTAATGATTTTAATGGCAACCGGAAGTGTTCGTTTCCAATATTTCGACATCAATAACCGAAAGTGCTCATTACCTGGACAAAACTAATTACTGTAACTCCAGCTGTTATGGAAGAAACTTTTACCACAAGTGTTCATGAGATTTGAAGCCAGATTTGAGAAGCTGTGAATGATACCAACTTTAATCCCAGCAATGTAACGATATTAGAGGTCAACAAACTCGTTTGTCAATGGATACCATTTAAAATCAAATCCTGAAGAAAACCTTATGCTATTTTCGTACAAATACGAGGATGACGACATGGGAAGGTGCTTAACCAACATTCCATGATATAACACTAGGTAATGACGATCATCACTCTCAGTGAAGGTACACTTCATGTATACTGATTTTTAACTTTCAGCAATGTATCCATTCCGTGTCCTTTTTCAGTATTGATCAACATAAAAAAAAATCCACACAACACAAATTTCCGAATATGTCAGTTGAACAATAAATCAACGAGCAGTAAGCTATTTATACCGATAGATAAAAACCAACGACAATTGGTAGACAAACTTGATTATGATATTCGTAGCCAAAACATTTATTAACAATTATTCGTTGCTTAAAGTGATTGCAAATGGAGACATTTCTTCACTGCCTTCTCTTGTTCAGGCACAATGTTCACTTTCCCTACTGAACAGTAACTCGACATTATTGAACAGTCACTCGACATTAACGAATAGTTACTCAACATTAACAAACAGTGATTTTCGGTCATGAAATCATGTTATGAACACTGAAGACCTCCGTTGTACAGAAAGCCATTGTCACCATGATACAACTAAACACTTATATATCAAATATGTTCAGATTCTCTGTGCTTTTGAAATCATTTGACATGCCGGTATGGTCACGTGATTTTGCTGTTAACATTGTAGGTTTCCATAGTTGTGAAGCTAATCCTGAAGGACCACGAGATTTGGTTGTTATGTCCGTAAGGATATATAGTTTTGTCATTAACCCTGCAGGGTCACGTTATTGAAATATAAGTAGTATATTGTTACATAATTATGTCACTAGTCCTGTAGGACCATATGGTGACCTTTAGGGTCATGTGATGTCCTCAGGGTCATGTGATCATGCCGGTCACGTAGGTTGAGTTATTCGTTAGACTTCTGACATTGTTAGCAACATAACACTATATATAGAACACATACAGTTATAATTCATTGTGTGTCATATATAGTTCTTTCTAATTTACCATAGGTACATTATACATGGACGCTGGTCTGTCGCACAACGTGCTATATGTGAAATGAAGTGTTATTCGCAAATGTTTCATGTTAACAAGAATAGTTTTTATAGTTCATTTGAAGTAGTAGTGTTTATTGAAATGTGCCAAATTGTACTAAAGATCTGTAGCTAGATCACTTAGTATAGATCATTCTAATATCTTGTATTGTCTTCTTTTCTGCTACATTTCTGTTTGATCGTGACGTAAGTTGTTGACGTTCTAATCAACGTCATTCTACAGTATTACTGTTCACCTGTTTAAAGGTTCAGATACAAAACGGTACAGAGATGATTAAAATCCCGACTTTGTTTTATCTTTATATAATCTATTGTGTTCTTTTTCACCTGTCAAGTGTTCTTTAAGTGAACGTTGTCTGGGCAACACAAGGTCAAGGACGACGGTTATACAATCTATCAATATCCAACCAGAATCTATATACACATGTATGGCACGTGCTATTCTTTAATCTTAAGGTATTAACATCACTGTACAACACCTTTTCAAAGAAATGTAAATATATTTTGTTAAATTTTATATACAAATAAAGATCGAGAAATGTTTGTTTTTGCTTGATGGTTTCATGTTTTTTATTCCAATATTATTTTTATTTATTATATAAAGGCTATCGTTTTCTTGTCAATCTATTTATTCCAGAAGTGAACAAGATGGAATATGGATATTCATTTGATTCCATTAATAATGTCTTTGCATATATCGCGTTTGAAAGCTATATCGACTAAATAATATCGTGCTCTCTATTCCAGCACAAAGATATCGACAACAAAAGAATAACGGTTGGTATTGTTAACAGGCGGTTCACTTGTTTACCACAGATATCGTGATAATGTGTCTAGATATCGTGATACTGTGCCTACCACAGATATAGTGATACTGTGTCTAGATATCGTGATACTGTGTCTAACACAGATATCGTGATACTGTGTCTAGATATCGTGATACTGTGTCTAATATACACATACTGTGTCTATATCGTGATACTGTGATACTGTGACTAACACAGATATCGTGATAATGTGTCTAGATATCGTGATACTGTGTCTACCACAGATATCGTGATACTGTGTCTAGATATCGTGATACTGTGTCTAGATATCGTGATACTGTGTCTAACACAGATATCGTGATAATGTGTCTAGATATCGTGATACTGTGTCTACCACAGATAGCGTGATACCGTGTTTACCACAGATATCGTGATACCGTGTCTACCACAGATATCGTGATACTGTGTCTAGATATCGTGATACTGTGTCTACCACAGATATCGTGATACTGTGTCTAGATATCGTGATACTGTGTCTACCACAGATATCGTGATACTGTGTCTAGATATCGTGATACTGTGTCTACCACAGATATCGTGATACTGTGTCTAGATATCGTGATACTGCGTCTAGATATCGTGATACTGTGTCTAGATATCGTGATACTGTGTCTATCACAGCTATCGTGATACTGTGTCTAGATATCGTGATACTGTGTCTACCACAGATATCGTGATACTGTGTCTAGATAACGTGATACTGTGTCTAGATATCGTGGTACTGTGTGTCTAGATGTGATACTGTGTCTACCACAGATATCGTGATACTGTGTCTAGATATCGTGATACTGTGTCTACCACAGATATCGTGATACTGTGTCTAGATATCGTGATACTGTGTCTACCACAGATATCGTGATATTGTGTCTAGATATCGTGACAGATATCGTGATACTGTGTCTGATGTGATACTGTGTCTATATCGTGATACTGTGTCTAGATATCGTGATACTGTGTCTAGACAGCTATCGTGATACTGTGTCTGTGTCTAGATATCGTGATACTGTGTCTACCACAGATATCGTGATACTGTGTCTAGATATCGTGATACTGTGTCTACCACAGATATCGTGATACTGTGTCTAGATATCGTGATACTGTGTCTACCACAGATATCGTGATACTGTGTCTAGATAACGTGATACTGTGTCTAGATATCGTGGTACTGTGTGTACCACAGATATCGTGATACTGTGTCTAACACAGATACCGTGATAATGTGTCTAGATAACGTGATACTGTGTCTAACACAGATATCGTGATACTGTGTCTACCACAGATAACGTGATATTGTGTCTAGATGTGTACTACCACAAATATCGATATCGTGATACTGTATCGTGATACTGTGTCTACCACAGATATCGTGATACTAGATATCGTGATACTGTGTCTACCACAGATATCGTGATACTGTGTCTAGATATCGTGATACTGTGTCTACCACAGATATCGTGATACTGTGTCTAGATATCGTGATACTGTGTCTACCACAGATATCGTGATACTGTGTCTAGATATCGTGATACTGTGTCTAGATATCGTGATACTGTGTCTACCACAGATATCGTGATACTGTGTCTAGATATCGTGATACTGTGTCTACCACAGATATCGTGATACTGTGTCTATATCGTGATACTGTGTCTAGATACAGATATCGTGATACTGTGTCTACAGATATCGTGATATACCACACAGCTATCGTGATACTGTGTCTAGATATCGTGATACTGTGTCTACCACAGATACCGTGATAATGTGTCTAGATAACGTGATACTGTGTCTAACACAGATATCGTGATACTGTGTCTACCACAGATATCGTGATACTGTGTCTTCCACAGATAACGTGATATTGTGTCTAGATATCGTGATATTGTGTGTACCACAGATATCATGATACTGTGTCTAGATATCGTGATACTGTGTCTACCACAGATATCGTGATACTGTGTCTAGATATCGTGATACTGTGTCTAGATATCGTGATACTGTGTCTACCACAGATATCGTGTTACTGTGTCTAGATATCGTGATACTGTGTCTACCACAGATATCGTGATATTGTGTCTAGATATCGTGATACTGTGTCTAGATATCGTGATACTGTGTTTACCACAGATATCGTGATACTGTGTCTAGATATCGTGATACTGTGTCTAGATATCGTGATACTGTGTTTACTACAGATATCGTGATATTGTGTCTAGATATCGTGATACTGTGTCTACCACAGATATCGTGATATTGTGTCTAGATATCGTGATACTGTGTCTACCACAGATATCGTGATACTGTGTCTAGATATCGTGATAATGTGTCTACCACAGATATCGTGATGCTGTGTAAGTTTTCGTGAGTCTCCTATTTCATCATTAATCAAAATTTCGATCTTGATTTGAGGGATAAATTATACATACGAAATTCCCCATTATACAATTCCTAAGTTTAAGCAAGCCAGGACTACTGGAAGACACCGTAGTCAACTTCTTCTATCAATCTTTTAAGGTTAGTGTTGCTAACACAGAAGTAACAACAACTCTGGCTAACTGTTCAATAAATATACAGAGATCCGGTTTTGGTGCTCGTTTTATTTTCTAATCTTTTCTTGACGTTTATAAACATACACAGAACATCATGTTAACAAGTATTGTTTTGTAATTTAATAGCCATAAAGGACACGGAGACTATAGAATTGGCACATCGTAAGATTTCGATCTTATCCAACACAATAGAATTTGTTTAGTACTTTGTTAAGCAATGAATGTGTTTTATGTCTTTATTGTGTTTAGCTGTAGATTTGAAAGGTGTTAATCGGTTTTTTCATAGGTTTATCGTTCAGGCAGTCACACTAAAATCTGATTAGACATTTAAACACCAGGGTATGCCAGCAACTGATCAGCTTTACTTACAAGTACACAACAAATGTTTAATAGAAAATAGCTGGAGAAATAATTACATCGGCACAAATGTTTTATACATAAATTTATACATATAAACAAAATGTGTCATAAAAGTTGATTTTTATTGATATTAAAGATAATATTTGAAGATTTTTTTTCTAGAAGAACTGAAATGACAAATGGAACTATTTGTTCCCAGAATAAACGCGCGTATACAGTTGGTTTTCTTTTACAACCCGTATATAATGAATACTTCTAATATACACAATACAACACGGCGTTTCTAAATCCTTAAGAAATTTTCTCCAATGCTAATAGCGTACAATACAGGAAATAATATTTAAGTGTGGAACATGCCAAGCTTGTAATGCTAAAGAAGACACGGTCCAGTGATTTCTTACTTCAGATGGCTTAGTGTAGGTTCACTGCTCCGTGTCTACTCTCCTACTGCCTATTAATTTGTATATCAATGAGGTCGCTTACTTCATTAACACGATCGTTGTTATTCTTCGAAATCATTGAACAATTCATTTAGATTTTCCGATCTTCTTTTTCACTGACGTCTACGAATTGAGATGTGAATATTTGTGCTTGGTCGATCAGTTGATCTTATCTTTATTTAACCCATCACGGTTTCCTGGATGGATTAAGTATACACATCTACAGACCTTTACACCTGTGAGAAGACTTCCACTATCGCATGCTAAAGATCCCACTGTGGCTTTTCGGTAAAGAGAATGCTTAATAACGCTGGTCCCGGCGTTAAGGGAGAGTGATAGGCTATAGAATTAACACTTAGGCATTTGACAGACTTCAAAATTACCAAAACCTAAACCAAATCTATGTAGGCCCTCCATTCTTCTTTTCCACTTCCGGGCATGTTTTAGACTGCTAGGATAAGGCATGCTCAAATCCCGAAGCTGTCTCCTAAAACTAGCACAATCAATCACCGCGACAGACGGTTCCACTCCTCTGAGGGGGGAGGGGTGTAGGTCGCCTCCCTCACATCGCCAGAACACTGTCAACCAACCAATAATTATACCTGTCGACTAAGATTGAAAAGTCCATGTAAATTGTACTCACTTGAGCTCAGAGTAAGACGAATGAGTATGCCTTTTTGAAGAACCTCCTAATGTAGTTACTGCAAAATCATATATTTTCAAGGGGCTCAGCTTTCGTGTTTTCTTCGATCAATAACTATTTCATGGATCATTGATCGTGGATAAATATAGCTTATCACATCTACTTATACTTACAGTTCGTGGACACAGGAATACGTGGATTAAAAACGTACTAACAAAACTAACAAACATTAAATCATCCACGAAAACTGGTTTTGTAATAAGCGTTTTCTCAAGACAAACTAACATTTTTTTTACATGGCAGAAGTCGTCAATGAAGCTTAACACTCGTGTCCTTCAGAAACACCTGGTCTGATTTTCCTTATACTCCTTCCGGTTCTAAAAAAATAACGATATCATCTATTTGGTTTCGTTTACTTTAACAGAACCAAAGGGTGGTCGGATGGTGCAGCGTGAAAGCACTCGTCTTTAATCATGGCGTCTAGGGTTCGATTCCCCCGGATATGAAAAGTATGGGGTCATTAGCCCGACCTTTGACCTTTCCTCAGGTACTTCGGTTTGACCTCTCTGGTGTCTCCTCCTAGTCGACAAGATTTATTAACATAGATTGTTTCGTATTTGTTAAATTGATAAGGTTTTCAGAGAATAAATTGCGGGAAGACTAATTCGACTCTGTGTAACGATGTATTTGTTTCTGGTGACAGTTATACAGGGAACAATACATACTGATGATGTCAGAAATGTATAGATGATGTAGTGGTAGTAAGTAAGGTGGCTAGGAGGACGGCAATTCCCAAAATTATTGTTTAACGTTAAACAGGGCTTGTAATGTAGACCTTATCACTGTTGTTGTTTAAATTAAGACAATTAGATATTTCAACTGATTTATTATCAAAACACAATAAAACCTGTCATCCTATCTTTAATTCTGTCTATTGTGACTGTACCGGGCCAAGGACAGTCAAAATCTACCTTACAAAGACGAACTATGACAGATATACAACCATAACATAACAGACAAATTGAATGGTAGCTTTGTTGTATTTTTAAACATCATTATTACAATTAAAGCCTTTTAGAAAGGAATGATACACCGAAACGGAACAGATCCACCAGAAAGAGAAATTTATCCATGTTGCAAATGTTTAATTGGAATTATATTTTTTATTTCAGAAGTTCAGCATTGCCTATATCCCTACTTCAACACATCAGAACACTACCCTATTTTCAGTAGGCCACTGTTCTCCAACGCTCCGTACCGTCAAGAACATGCTGACATGTCAACTGAACATTAACACACTCGAATTGGATTAAACCATGGCGTAATATAAACAAAATGAAGATTAAAATGGAGACCACACATGACATTCAAAACCAACCAGTCAACTTCCATCTCTCTCAGTTAGTATGGAAAGTATTGGAACACATTTAAATACAAAAACAAGCGTTATGGTGACTGTCATTTCCAGCGGACAAATATTTTAATTCATGTCATCTCTAAAACATAGGACGCTTCCTCCTTCGGAACACCTGGCGTTTTTCTCCTTTTATTTTTTCAAACGACAAATTCTTGTTAAGATTTAGCATTGGTTAGATTAAAGCTGGTGACCCTAATGACCTTTTATGTGTTGATGGTCCGTTAAGACTGTAATTATGATAATAAAATATCAATTCTCAGTTGTAATTAAGATTCTGTTGGTATGGTGGTATTCTCTTCTGTACTTTCAACACTATGGAAAAAAACTTCGTAATTACTTGCACTACAGGTAGCAAAAGCGTAACTCGCACCTAGGGCCTGTTCCCAATATCACGATTTACGTGCAAGATATCGACAACTTACTTACATGCTCTTAACACAACATTTCGAGCGATGAAGGTTGATAAAAATTATGGGAAAGTTTTACGATCGTCAAAGTGATCTCATTTTCAAAACTTCTTCTTCTTTGTGTGATATGAAGTTTAACTTGTTAAGTACCCGTTAGTTGGCCTGGATGTTCCATGATTATTTACCATTTTCTCATTTGAAGGCATGACATTACTTAATTGAATAGACTAAGGTTTACATGGCGAGTGTCGTCGATGAAGCAGAAGACGCTTACTCTTCCGGAACACCTGTTCTTATTCTGCTTGTCTACGTGTAAATCTTTCATTTGTCCAAGCGTTACTGACTTTGGAGTATCATTGTGTTCACAAGTGGGTATTTGAGTATCGTACATATATCTATGTAAAGATAACCCCTTAATATAAACATGGCTACTAAAGTAACAACTCTCAAACACTAACGTTTTCAAGTCTTGTGGAGATCTTCAGGTGATTGCATTGACGCCATAGGCACGTCACTTCGTGACCTACATTACGATGTCATAGTAACCTACATTATGGTGTCATAGTAACCTACATTATGACGTAATACTATGGGGCGGGTTGAAAAGTTAGACAAACATTTCTTCTGCTGTTGTTTCCTTTTGCTGTGGTAAGCTTTGTCATTTTGTAAGAGGAGTATAACCAGAAATGTCGTTTACTTCACTTACCCAAATGTACATTCAAAGGGATAGTTTACGTTTCTGGTAAGCGATTCTGTTGTCAATAGACTCTGACGCTTTCATACACAGCGTTTCCTGTCTGTCCAATGTAGTATTTCGAGGCAAGTTGGAGAGTTAATACAGTAAATAAGGTTACTATTTTTATAATTAAAGTCACTGTTTGGATTTATAACTTTCCCGTTTTTTGAATATTAAGGAATTGTACTTACAAACCTTATCGTTGTGTTGGTCATTGACATCAAATTTGGCTCGTGTAAGTATTTTCTCCTAGTGATTTGGTTGCCCGTCTCTAAAGACACACTAAAATTTGTGCCGGGACGCTAATTATACTGTTCTTAACTTCCCAAATAGACAACAACCTTACGTCGGAATGTAGGTTAGATGCAACCGTTCAAGATGGCCACAAGGCTTGAAAAAGTAAGTGATTGAGATTCAGAATTATAGTAGCCATTTAACATTTTGTTTTATATATATAAGCATATATTTCAAGGTCTTGAACACAAAACACAAACACATTCCAGGAGATATTTATTCTGAGTTTTATAAAGAACGATTTTATTGTATTAAGCAAACTTGATATTATTTAGATGACCGTCCGTTCAACCAATGATATTGTCTCCTTCCCACTCAGTGCTGAAAATGTCAAATAAGTACTTAAATGAAAAATGTGCATAGCACCAATTAATACCACTTTCGATTTAGATGCACTAGAGTCCAACAATGAATTAAACTGCATCATACAACTGTTTCGTCCTTCTAGGACTCGGGAGTGATGCTACATCATACAGCTGTTTCGTCCTTCTAGGTCTCGGGAGTGATGCTACATCATACAACTGTTTCGTCCTTCTAGGACTCGGGAGTGATGCTACATCATACAACTGTTTCGTCCTTCTAGGACTCGTCAGTGATGCTACATCATACAACTGTTTCGTCCTTCTAGGACTCGTCAGTGATGCTACATCATACAGCTGTTTCGTCCTTCTAGGACTCGGGAGTGATGCTACATCATACAACTGTTTCGTCCTTCTAGGACTCGGGAGTGATGCTACATCATACAACTGTTTCGTCCTTCTAGGACTCGGGAGTGATGCTACATCATACAACTGTTTCGTCCTTCTAGGACTCGGGAGTGATGCTACATCATACAACTGTTTCGTCCTTCTAGGACTCGGGAGTGATGCTACATCATACAACTGTTTCGTCCTTCTAGGACTCGGGAGTGATGCTACATCATACAACTGTTTCGTCCTTCTAGGACTTGGGAATGATGCTGAGGGCCTAAATTTTGTAAACTAGGAGGCGACTGAGGAAAATCTAAAGTGATCGTAACTAACGACATCGACTATTCAGCACCAATGGCTCTAAAAGCTTAACGGTTAAAGGGACATAACCCTTATTTACTGTAGCTGATTGTAACTTAATTGCAATGAAAAAGTGATTTTATAGAGATATTTACAAAATGCTTTGGCGTAGTTTTATTTGATTGACTGAAATATAATTATGTTTTAGATATCTGGTTGTCGATCCCCTCCATTCCAACCCTCCTTAAAAAAAAAATAAAGAAAGAAAAAACAGACAAGCGTAAAAAACGAAAAAAGTACAATTCTAAGGAATACACGTGTACATGTTAACCCGAGCTCTGTTTTGTACATTTTGTGCTTGACCAAATTTATCATTTTTACAATACTAACGATGCTAAACCTGAACAATAATAATCATATGGATTAAACTATATTTACCTAGCTTCACAGATGAAATTCTGTTTTGCATTGCAGTCTAGGTCATTCCAAAGGATACCAAAGGAGAACCGTATTTCTAGGCAGTTTTCTAAGTGTCCGCCATTGTCCGGCTGTCCTGGCGCCCAATTCCTGTCCAACAATTTTTTTTTTTTCATTATTTATTTTAAAAAAATTTTAAATATCGTACGTATTTCTTTTCATGCAACAATTGTACTAGTGTGCTATGAGTTAGCGATGCTATTGTTGTCTAGATGACAATCAGAGCGTTCACTTATATATAGAAATAGCACTGATAAGTATGTAGGTATACGTGCCTACGTATATTTTTACAATAGATAAACTATATAAATAAGTAAAATTAATATCTCGATATACAGTGTATCATTAAATGTAAAGAATTGTAAACCACATGTCAATGTTTTCAGTCACTTAAAGCTGGTTTAAAAGGTCTCGGACGAAGTAACACTATTCTACATGGTCACGACATCTTGTACAAATATAATTCCCCTACATACGTAGTCCACAAAGCGTATAAGTCCGTTACCCTTCTGACTGGTCCGTATTTACTAGTTGTTGATTGGACAATTAGGGTGAGTGTGTTGTTCAAATTTTGCTCATCAAAAATATAACTTGATCGTCGTTGGTTGTAAAATGGTATCTTGTAAACAGGAGAACTTCAGTTAATATCTAATATGTGAAAATCTTATGTCAAAAAGTTTTCCACCATAGAAGATTAACATTAGTTAGCAATATTAATATCTACTATGCTGAATGCTAGAACCCATTGTGTTAAATATTAATACACATGGTGGTGAATATTAATACACATTTTGATGAATATTAATACACTTTGTTCTGAAAAAAATGACATGAGTAACCATTGTAATGATATATTTAACAATAATCGAAGTATTTATCGACAGGAGAGAATATTTTTTAAACATTGCATACGTGTAACCAGCTATAGGTATAGAATTTCCATTTTTGCCCATCCAACGAAATTCTCCCTCCTTCACAACATCTGTTCCATCCAACCAGTAGTTTTCCGGGAAAATTGTACCTAGAAAAGATTTGAAATTTAAAAAAAATCGTTTTGATTAATTGGTTAATATATTTTCTAAAATGTCTTTAAAATTACTGAAATTAAATGTGGTGTTTGAAAATAGTACAACAAAGTTTTGCAGTTCAGATCCATGATATCCAGGAGACTATGATGTCCGTTCTGAAAAAGTCACCTTCCTCATCACAAGGCGGAGTTTTATTTGATTACATTTTCAATAATGGTATCAGAGGAATATGAAAAAGAAAACGGTGTTATTTCAAACGTTGTTTTCTTCAGGTTGATAATTTCAATAGAATAGTAGATCTTATAACACAACCAGTAGAATATTGGAGTGTGACGATGACTACACGGTCACCTCCATCTTATAACACAACCAGTAGAATATTGGAGTGTGACGATGACTACACGGTCACCTCCATCTTATAACACAACCAGTAGAATATTGGAGTGTGACGATGACTACACGGTCACCTCCATCTTATAACACAACCAGTAGAAGATTAGAGTGTGACGTCTCGATGACTACACGGTCACCTCCATCTTATAACACAACCAGTAGAATATTTGAGTGTGATGATGACTACACGGTCACCTCCATCTTATAACACAACCAGTAGAATATTGGAGTGTGACGATGACTACACGGTCACCTCCATCTTATAACACAACCAGTAGAATATTGGAGTGTGACGATGACTACACGGTCACCTCCATCTTATAACACAACCAGTAGAATATTGGAGTGTGACGATGACTACACGGTCACCTCCATCTTATAACACAACCAGTAGAATATTGGAGTGTGACGATGACTACACGGTCACCTCCATCTTATAACACAACCAGTAGAATATTGGAGTGTGACGATGACTACACGGTCACCTCCATCTTATAACACAACCAGTAGAATATTGGAGTGTGACGATGACTACACGGTCACCTCCATCTTATAACACAACCAGTAGAATATTGGAGTGTGACGATGACTACACGGTCACATCCATCTTATAACACAACCAGTAGAAGATTAGAGTGTGACGTTCTGATGACTACACGGTCACCTCCATCTTATAACACAACCAGTAGAATATTGGAGTGTGATGATGACTACACGGTCACCTCCATCTTATAACACAACCAGTAGAATATTGGAGTGTGATGATGACTACACGGTCACCTCCATCTTATAACACAACCAGTAGAATATTGGAGTGTGATGATGACTACACGGTCACCTCCATCTTATAACCCAGCCAGTAGAATATTGGAGTGTGATGATGACTACACGGTCACCTCAATCTTAAAACACAACCAGTAGAATATTGGAGTGTGATGATGACTACACGGTCACCTCCATCTTATAACACAACCAGTAGAAGATTAGAGTGTGACTATTTTTTTTACTATTTCAACAAATTTTATTGCTCAATATAAACAATTGAAGCAAAGGGATCAGGCATCAGGCATAGCCTATTTAAGCCTTCTCCAGTAACTTCCGTTTGGCAACAATATAAATCAAACAATAAGGTTTCTAAAAACTAAAATCTATACAGAACTAGTATACAGTAGAATACAATTGAATACAATAGTGTCTCCATTTCCCCACTATATTACATCCTAATACATTTCATTCAAATCTTTTAGTGTCAATTATGTATTCTGAGATACTTTGTAATAAAGAAACATTTATTTCGTTACTGCATTCGTGACATCCATGAAGCAAAACATTAACATTATAGTGATCATGAGTAATATTTTGGTTTATTAACTGATTTTGCAGAATAATTCTTGAATGGTTATAAAGTGGACAGGTCATAAAGTAATGTTCTGCAGATTCCTGTCCAGTATTACATGAACACAGTGGTGAATCATTTAAATGATCAATAAAAAGGTCAGATTTCAAATTACTAGCCTCGTTTCTCAGTTGGCACATAATTATATTTATTTTTCGGTTACCACCCTTTTTGAAAATTTCAGTTGTATCACTGGCAATTTCGTCTTTATTGAATAATAAAGATTTAAATTGCGATTTTGAATGTACATTTGATAAATCAAAGTTATGAGCGAAAGCATTAAATTCTCTAAATGTACTCGGGAAAAAACTACTAAAATAGCTAGTTGTTCGACAAATAGGAATATTAAAAATTCTAGTGGTTCAGTATACAGGAGTGTTATCAAAAAATATAGGTGGGTGTACTGATTCTCTCTTCCTGGTAAAAATCATAGAGACTGTTTTTGTGGGATTAAAGTTTATATCCCATTTCTTACCCCAATTACTTATATTCAACATATTATCTGAAATTTTATTTGCTACTTCAATATTATTATTGTCAACAATTTCACTTAAGGACGTATCATCTGCAAATAATTTAATGTCACTGGTCACTATATCTGAAATATCATTTATATATATATAAGAAATAGAAACGGGCCTAAAACTGACCCTTGTGGGACGCCGGCATTTACAGATTTATAGGT
Organism: Ylistrum balloti; assembly: GCF_031769215.1. Taxonomy (NCBI): domain Eukaryota; kingdom Metazoa; phylum Mollusca; class Bivalvia; order Pectinida; family Pectinidae; genus Ylistrum; species Ylistrum balloti. The sequence continues at coordinate 469,181 of NW_026782405.1, read as the reverse complement.
TGAAAATATACCCTCAGTTAAAACCCGTTGTTTTCTTTGTGATAAGTAGTTAGTAAACCAATTAAGCAAATTACCTTTGATACCGTACGATTCAAGTTTATATAGTAACCCTTCATGCCACACTCTATCAAAGGCCTTACTTATATCACAGAATATAGATCGTACTTCTTGTCCTTTATCTAAAGAATTCATGATATTGTGATAAATCGATAACAACTGATTCACGGTTGAATCTCCTGGAATAAAACCAGATTGGTGTTTAGAAATAATTTCACATTGCCGAAGATAGTTGTATAAATATTTGAAAATAACCTTTTCTATTATTTTGCTGAAACAGGAAGTAACTGAGATGGGACGATAGTTTGAAACTTCATTTTCCCCGCCTTTCCCTTTATAAATAGCATTGATGTTAGCAGTTTTCCAAGGTAATGGGATAGAGCCAGTAGTCATAGTTTTATTACAAAGAAGAGTAAGAGGGAGAGTAATAGAGGGTGCTAAAAGTTTGATAAATTTTGGAACAATTCCATCCGGACCTGCAGGTTTTTTTCCATTAAGAGCAGAGAGTTGGTCGGTTATATCCTGTTGGGAGAACACGATGTTATCTAACTTGAAAGGGAAATCTGGTGGAGGAGGCAGAGGACCAAGATCATTTGAAGAGGTAGAGATAGATGAAAAGTATGTATTAAGACATTCTGCTTTATCAAATGGATGTTGAAGCACAGAGCCATTTTCGGTAAGTGGAGGAATACTTGCTTGCTTATTGTTTGTTTTTAGTAAAGATTTGGCAATCTTCCACCATTTATCAGGGGTAGGAAAATTAGAGTTAACAGCTTTTTTGTGAATGCGATTTCTTTGTCTTATTTTTAATCTAATAGTATTTGTGAACCAGGGTTTATCGTTTGGCCGTATTGTAACTATGCGATGGGGTACATGTTCCTCGATTTGTTTATTTATGGTAGGAAAATTAGAGTTAACAGCTTTTTTGTGAAGAATGATGTCGATTTCTTTGGTTCATTTATCAAACTTTTTATATTTTGTAAAGTTGACCAGTGAGAGTGTGGCTGAAGGGCCATCATATCTACATTAATATCTCCTGTTAAAATTACGTCAGTTACATTTTCATCAAAAACTTTATCAAACATATCATCTACCTTTCCCCAATATTCAATTGTAGTTTCAGGTCTGTAAATGCATCCCAGTAGTAATTTATTATTTTCTATTTGAACTTCAATCCAAATAATTTCAATGTCATCATGTTCTAGATCCCGTCTTCGCCTGCTTACCACATTTTCTTTAACATATATAATAATTCCACCACCAAAACCAAATCGTCTATCTCTTCTGTAAAAATCATGTGAAAAATTATCTAAAATAAGATCATTGTCTGATATTAAGGGATTAAGGTGGGTTTCAGTAAAACATAATATATCTTTTTCAGAGAGCTCGTTATCTAATATATCTAATTTATTTCTAATAGATCTTACGTTCAGATGAGAGATTTGAAGATTGCGCAGAGGACCAGGGTTTAATTCAACATCATTACTCAGTAACAAAGATATTAAAATATAATTGAAATTGACATGTTTTTCAAAAATTGTTAGAGCATATGAACAAAGTATCCCAGAAAATATATGAGATAATATATATGTACAATATAATCTATTTTTCCCAAGCACAACATGCACCGATTGCTTAGATAAGTATTGATAAATCATTATCCAGTATCTAAATGATACAGCGTCATGTGGTACATGCAGTGCACGGGGGACAATATATGATAATGTTGATACATGTAAACAATGGGGTGGAGACACAAAATAAACAAAATTACAAACATTTTCATGAGAAGAACCAACAAAAACATAAGTTCATAGTTTCAAAATCTGCAAAGAGTGTGACGTTCCGATATCTACACGGTCACCTCCATCTTATAACACAACCAGTAGAAGATTAGAGTGTGACGTCTCGATGTCTACACGGTCACCTTCATCAGACAAATGCCCTAGTGGAGCATACTAGCACTGACGTATGCAGTGTACGAGATGGTAAGGATTCGACCAACTTTTTCGGCTATACAATACTCCTATGTACAGTAAGGTAGAAATTAGTGTGACGAGATGGTAAGGATTCGACCAACTTTTTCGGCTATACAATAATCCTATGTACTGTAAGGTAGAAAATAGTGTGACGAGATGGTAAGGATTCGACCAACTTTTTTCGGCTATACAATACTCCTATGTACAGTAAGGTAGAAATTAGTGTGACGAGATGGTAAGGATTCGACCAACTTTTTCGGCTATACAATACTCCTATGTACAGTAAGGTAGAAAATAGTGTGACGAGATGGTAAGGATTCGACCAACTTTTTCGGCTATACAATACTCCTACGTACACTAAGGTAGAAAAAAGTGTGACGAGATGGTAAGTAATCCACCAATTTAGTTCTGTAACACCCTTGATTTCCAGTCACAGTAGACAGATACGAAGGAACTTTTCCAATTTTTTGTTTATTTTTGTTTGTTGTTTTAAAATCTGATATTGAAACTGAAGGACTTCGCAAGGTCTTTGTAACCAGGTTTGAAATTCAGCAATGCACATTAAATGAAAGCATAGATAAATCAGCCAAAAGAGACACATACTTTGTTCCCATAGAGAATTATAGACTGTTATATTATCTAACTGTCATCCTGAAATTCGATCATTTTAGCAATTTCTTCTTTAATTTGTACGTATTCTTCTCAAAATTCGTTTCAGAACACATGTACTTCATACCCATGTATTTGTATCGGAGTTCACCTTTTTGAGAAGAAAGTTGTCATAACGAAGAACGAAGGCATTCCTTCATTAAGTAATGGGTATGGTGGTATATGGAAAATAATATGTTAGATAATAATAGAATAGTATTTAGGTCATCTGACCACAAGGGTGACCTATAACCATTGTGTTTCGTCCGCAGTCGTCCGCCGTCCGAAGGTGCGTAAACTTTTGACATTTTAAATTTCTTCTAAAGTTCCACCAATGGGAACAAGCTTACACTTGCATGAAATGATCCTGAGAGAGTTCTAACCAAATGTTGTTATTTTTAGGTCGGTGTTGGCCGCCATGGCCGCCATCTTGAAAAACACCTTTTCTCCTGTTCCACTGGTGCCGCCACTCAGCTAAAATTGATGAGAATGTTAAGAATAGGTGGCCAACAAAGGGTTGTTATTTTTCGACCTTGCCAAAACTCTGACATGGCAGTAAGGGGGCCATATTGTAACATGAAGTGACAAAGGATCATTGGAAGAAATATTTCTGAATCAATTGAGGCAAACAGAAGGCCTGGGCCACAAATGCAATTCCTTTCGTAATATCGTTAGGACTGATGATAAAGGTTTCTCGTCTCCGTGACTCTGCCCGTAGTCGGACATTGTCCAATCGACGTGAGTCAATTCTCTGGCGACGTGGATCGTTAGGTAGGACACATTTCTCATATATAGGAGGCAGGATTAACCCCTTATGACACAAGGGCTGTGGCTTCAGAAGGAGGCAGGATTAACCCCTTATGACACAAGGGCTGTGGTGTCAGAAGGAGGCAGGATTAACCACTTATGACACAAGGGCTGTGGCTTCAGAAAGAGGCAGGATTAACCCCTTATGACACAAGGACTGTGGTGTCAGAAGGAGGCAGGATTAACCCCTTATGACACAAGGACTGTGGTGTCAGAAGGAGGCAGGATTAACCCCTTATGACACAAGGACTGTGGTGTCAGAAGGAGGCAGGATTAACCCCTTATGACACAAGGGCTGTGGCTTCAGAAGGAGGCAGGATTAACCCCTTATGACACAAGGGCTGTGGCTTCAGAAGGAGGCAGGATTAACCCCTTATGACACAAGGACTGTGGTGTCAGAAGGAGGCAGGATTAACCCCTTATGACACAAGGGCTGTGGCTTCAGAAGGAGGCAGGATTAACCCCTTATGACACAAGGACTGTGGTGTCAGAAGGAGGCAGGATTAACCCCTTATGACACAAGGACTGTGGTGTCAGAAGGAGGCAGGATTAACCCCTTATGACACAAGGACTGTGGTGTCAGAAGGAGGCAGGATTAACCCCTTATGACACAAGGACTGTGGTGTCAGAAGGAGGCAGGATTAACCCCTTATGACACAAGGGCTGTGGCTTCAGAAGGAGGCAGGATTAACCCCTTATGACACAAGGACTGTGGTGTCAGAAGGAGGCAGGATTAACCCCTTATGATACAATGGCTGTGGCTTCAGAAGGAGGAAGGATTAACCTCTTACGACACAAGGGCTGTGGTTTCAGAAAGGAAACTGACTCAGATTTAAGAGTTGAATGCTGTCTTCAAACTTTTCTGTCAAACTTCAGGTAACACTACTAAGTGACATAACCTTTGTTTGATTAAAGATGTAATAGTTAAGAAAAGAAGTTAATACTTTCGGGATGATTGGTCTTAATTTTGTCTGTAACCAAATTCTCAAGTGTTTTAATAAACCAGCAGTATCAATAACTACTCTAGTTAAACAAGGACAAGCTACTTGATATATCTGGTAGCGCGCTGCTAACGCAGTCGCATTTTGCCTGGACATCCCAGATCGTTTACCACAACCGGACATGAAAAAGAAAGGGTTCACCTGCCCGATCACGTGGCTTTCCCTGGTTTCCTCCCACAGTAAGGCCCCTCGCGCGCTTAAATCAGGGCCAGAAGGAGCATTTGATATCAGCTTTTTTTTAAATTCAGAAATATTTGTATTTGTATGAGAGGACAATGTGAGAACATAATTTTACGAGTATGTAACAATTTATACTATTAAGTGGACGTTGTAAACTTATCAAAGTCGCCTTTCAACTAGCCGTCCGGGGTTCGACTCCTTGAACGGACGTGGAAAGGTAAGGGTTTTTCCCGAGTACTCAGGTTTCCTCCAACAATAAGACCCTCCGGGCCAACAAGAGTGATTAGTAGAAATTGAAACAACTTGTTTTAAAATAAATAAAGTTTATAGTTATTTTTATGACAGTCCATCCGATGTCAAGGTCTATGTTGCACAATTGCACAACATTAAAGGAAAGATTGTTTCAGGGGTTTCATAATGAGGTGATAAATAATATCAAACAATAGAACCAAATTCATAGAATCACTGTTACAAAACCATAAACTTTACTACCAAAACGTCATTTATATTTAATGAATACATCACAAATTTTCAACATCATGTAATTAATTAATTCCGTAGATAGTCATCCAACCCCTCGTTTTCATACCTTCTTTGAAATGGAAAACTTTGAGATTCCCTTAATCACTCCCCATAACCCCTCGGTTTTTATAACGACCTCTACTAAACCCAAATATTTACGGAGAAAACCTTCACACTGTTGTACATTAAAAACTATTGGACCTCTCGTGCTATTAATAACGTTAAATAACCCTGACTATTTATGGAGAAAACCTTCACACTATCATGTTGGTTATATGTAGAAGATCGCTGTTCCCGTTTAGGACCCTTCCACCTTGACACAGATAACAAACTCCGATAGCGTTAAAAGAAATCGAGCACATTGACCTATTTATTATTCATTGATCAAATACATCACGTATTACCTTGAACTTTTTTTAGTAATTTTTTGTTTAGTCTGAACCTGTCATTTTGTCGAAAAAAAAAAAGAAAAATTAAAATATTGAAAATTTACAAACGGGAAATAAACCACCGAAAAATTGAAAATACCATACATTTCGAAGTACAATGGTGAAATGTCAAAAATAGACTTCTCTCTTATAGCGGTATAACAATGGTGACATGTCAAAAATAGACTTCTCTCTTATAGCGGTATAACAATGGTAACATGTCAAAAATAGACTTCTCTCTTATAGCGGTATAACAATGGTAACATGTCAAAAACAGACCTCTCTCTTACAGCGGTATAACAATGGTTACATGTCAAAAATAGACTTCTCTCTTATAGCGGTATAACAATGGTGACATGTCAAAAATAGACTTCTCTCTTATAGCGGTATAACAATGGTAACATGTCAAAAATAGACTTCTCTCTTATAGCGGTATAACAATGGTAACATGTCAAAAACAGACCTCTCTCTTACAGCGGTATAACAATGGTTACATGTCAAAAATAGACTTCTCTCTTATAGCGGTGTAACAGCACACAGCTGACTATGGATTCGTCTGTACAGTGTTACGTAACGTCTCCATACTGCTAATTCTATATTAGAAATAACGAAGGCGACGCCTTGCTCGATATGTCCAATCGGTACAGCTCATTCCTTCTCATGATTTTCAATTGTAATCTTCAAATAAGCCCACTTCATGTTAAATTGACAATGCAAAATCATGAAGTGATATGTCACTTGATGTGTGTCTCATGACCTCTATTACGCCTTTATGTGGTACCTCATTTCACATGATAAAACCATCACGTGGTATCTCATTGACAATATCATACTAACAAGTGTGTCTCATTGACAATATCATACTAACAAGTGTGTCTCATCGACACTGTCCAAACGTCACGTGATGACTCATTAACCCTGTTGTACCATCACGTGATGACTCATTAACCCTGTCGTACCATCACGTGATGACTCATTAACCCTGTTGTACCATCACGTGATGACTCATTAACCCTGTCGTACCATCACGTGATGACTCATTAACCCTGTTGTACCATCACGTGATGACTAATTAACCCTGTTGTACCATCACGTAATGTCTCATTGACATCATCATGTTGTGTTCAAATGACAATCCAAGCAACATCCATTTTTATAATTTCGCGTATTTTTGGATCACTAGGTTCCCATACCTGCGCTGTCGATCTGTTTCAGCAAGTTGACTATGTACCCCTCCTCTTCTGCCGACTCTACCACAGCCAAGTCACCCCCTAACACGTCACAGTATTTCTACAGAAATCAAGAAATCAAGTTAAATGTAATAACATAAAGTGACTATGATTTTAAAATAGAGTCAACACATATTTTCGAAACTGGGTAAATTTTCAAAACTTCAATACATTCATTACATACAATGCACGTGTATTTCCATGTGTATCTTTACATGTGCTTGGATGATATTTGTTATAGTCATCCATTCTTCTTCATTTATCTTGAAGTTTTGATATTTTAACATTTTCTTGCTTTCTTAATAAAGCCTATACAAATTACAATATGGAGCATATATATCATTAAACTTGTATATATGATATATAACGCTACCTGTTCCTACCTTGGCCTCTATCCATGTTGAATTCAGTCCGACTACCATATAGCATGAATCCCCGTGAACACTGAACCCGTACGGACAGGTACAAAAAACACCTATTAACGTAAACATAGCGCGTGAGGTTTTCGTTTCACGTGAAATTCTATATACAGCGAAACTTAGGTACTACAAAAACATGGAGAACTCGACTAGTGATCTTAGTAACGTGTTGGTCTTAAAAGAATTATGACCACTCCAAGAGGATTTCCTACTAACCATTCAAAAAGAATACCCTTAATATCACTGTCCATTCATACAGAACTCCCTTAATATCACTGTCCACTCATACAGAACTCCCTTAATATCACTGTCCACTCGTACAGAATTCCCTTAATATCACTGTCCACTCATACAGAACTCCCTTAATATCACTGTCCACTCATACAGAACTCCCTTAATATCACTGTCCACTCGTACAGAATTCCCTTAATATCACTGTCCACTCATACAGAACTCCCTTAATATCATTGTCCACTCATACAGAATTCCCTTAATATCACTGTCCACTCATACAGAACTCCCTTAATATCCACTCATACAGAATTCCCTTAATATCACTGTCCATTCATACAGAATTCCCTTAATATCACTGTCCACTTATACAAAATTCCCTTAATATCACTGTCCACTCATACAGAACTCCCTTAATATAACTGTCCTCTCATACAGAACTCCCTTAATATCATTGTCCACTCGTACAGAATTCCCTTAATATCACTGTCCACTCATACATAACTCCCTTAATATCACTGTCCACTCATACAGAACTCCATTAATATCACTGTCCACTCGTACATAATTCCCTTAATATCACTGTCTACTCATACAGAACTCCCTTAATATCACTGTCCACTCGTACAGAATTCCCTTAATATCACTGTCCACTCATACAGAACTCCCTTAATATCACTGTCCACTCATACAGAACTCCCTTAATATCACTGTCCACTCATACAGAATTCCCTTAATATCACTGTCCACTCATACAGAACTCCCTTAATATCACTGTCCACTCATACAGAACTCCCTTAATATCACTGTCCACTCATACAGAACTCCCTTAATATCACTGTCCACTCATACAGAACTCCCTTAATATCACTGTCCACTCATACAAAATTCCCTTAATATCACTGTCCACTCATACAGAACTCCCTTAATATCACTGTCCACTCATACAGAACTCCCTTAATATCACTGTCCACTCGTACAGAATTCCCTTAATATCACTGTCCACTCATACAGAACTCCCTTAATATCACTGTCCACTCATACAGAACTCCCTTAATATAACTGTCCACTCATACAGAACTCCCTTAATATCACTGTCCACTCATACAGAACTCCCTTAATATCACTGTCCACTCATACAGAACTCCCTTAATATCACTGTCCACTCATACAGAACTCCCTTTATATCACTGTCCACTCGACTAATCTAAGCGAATCCCCTTAATATCATTGTCCACTCGTACAGAATTCTCTAAATATCACTGACCACTCGTACAGAATTCCCTTAATATCACTGTCCACTCGTACATAATTCCCTTGATGTCACTGTCCACTCGTACAGAATTCCCTAAATATCACTGTCCACTCGTACTGAATTCCCTAAATATCACTGAACACTCGCACAGAATTCCCTTAATATCACTGTCCATTCGTACCGTGATCCCTTAATATCACTGTCCATTCGTACAGAATTCCCTTAATATCACTGTCCACTCGTACAGAATTCCCTTAATATCACTGATCACTCGTAATGGGTTTCCTTAATATCACTGACCACTCGCACAGTGTTTCCTTAATATCACTGACCACTCGTACAGAATTCCGTTAATATCACTGTCCACTCGTACAGAATTCTCTTAATATCACTGACCACTCGTACAGAATTCCCTTAAGATCACTGTCCACTCGTACATAATTCCCTTAAGATCACTGTCCACTCGTACAGAATTCCCTTAATATGACTGTCCACTCGTACAGTGTTTCCTTAATATCACAGCCCACTCGTATAGAATTCCCTTAATATCACTGTCCACTCGTACAGTGTGTCCTTAATATCACGGTCCACTCGTATAGAATTATCTTAATATCACTGTTCACTCGTACAGAACTCCCTTAATATCACTGTCCACTCGTACAGAACTCCCTTAATATCACTCTCCACTCGACTACTCTAAGCGAATCCCCTTAATATCATTGTCCACTCATACAGAACTCCCTTAATATCACTGTCCACTCATACAGAACTCCCTTAATATAACTGTCCACTCATACAGAACTCCCTTAATATCACTGTCCACTCATACAGAACTCCCTTAATATCACTGTCCACTCATACAGAACTCCCTTAATATCACTGTCCACTCATACAGAACTCCCTTTATATCACTGTCCACTCGACTAATCTAAGCGAATCCCCTTAATATCATTGTCCACTCGTACAGAATTCTCTAAATATCACTGACCACTCGTACAGAATTCCCTTAATATCACTGTCCACTCGTACATAATTCCCTTGATGTCACTGTCCACTCGTACAGAATTCCCTAAATATCACTGTCCACTCGTACTGAATTCCCTAAATATCACTGAACACTCGCACAGAATTCCCTTAATATCACTGTCCATTCGTACCGTGATCCCTTAATATCACTGTCCATTCGTACAGAATTCCCTTAATATCACTGTCCACTCGTACAGAATTCCCTTAATATCACTGATCACTCGTAATGGGTTTCCTTAATATCACTGACCACTCGCACAGTGTTTCCTTAATATCACTGACCACTCGTACAGAATTCCGTTAATATCACTGTCCACTCGTACAGAATTCTCTTAATATCACTGACCACTCGTACAGAATTCCCTTAAGATCACTGTCCACTCGTACATAATTCCCTTAAGATCACTGTCCACTCGTACAGAATTCCCTTAATATGACTGTCCACTCGTACAGTGTTTCCTTAATATCACAGCCCACTCGTATAGAATTCCCTTAATATCACTGTCCACTCGTACAGTGTGTCCTTAATATCACGGTCCACTCGTATAGAATTATCTTAATATCACTGTTCACTCGTACAGAACTCCCTTAATATCACTGTCCACTCGTACAGAACTCCCTTAATATCACTCTCCACTCGACTACTCTAAGCGAATCCCCTTAATATCATTGTCCACTCGTACAGAATTCCCTAAATATCACTGTCCACTCGTACAGAATTCCCTTAATATCACTGTCCACTCGCACAGAATTCCCTTAATATCACTGAACACTCGCACAGAATTCCCTTAATATCACTGTCCACTCGTACAGAACTCCCTTAATATCACTGTCCACTCGTACAGAATTCCCTAAATATCACTGTCCACTCGTACAGAATTCCCTAAATATCACTGTCCACTCGTACAGAATTCCCTTAATATCACTGACCACTCGCACAGTGTTTCCTTAATATCACTGACCATTCGTACAGAATTCCCTTAATATCACTGTCCACTCGTACAGAATTCCCTAAATATCACTGTCCACTCGTACAGAATTCCCTTAATATCACTATCCACTCGTACAGAATTCCCTTAATATCACTGTCCACTCGTAAAGTGTTTCCGTTGATATCACTGTCCACTCGTACAGAATTCTCTTAATATCACTGACCACTCGTACAAAATTCCACTAATATCACTGTCCACTCGTACAGTGTTTCCTTAATATCACAGCCCACTCGTATAGAATTCCCTTAATATCACTGTCCACTCGTATAAAATTCCCTTAATATCACAGCCCACTCGTATAGAATTCCCTTAATATCACTGTCCACTCGTATAGAATTACCTTAATACACTGTCCACTCGTATAGAATCCCCTTAATATCACTGTCCACTCACCATATTTATTATGTAAACACACTTAGTTACATGTTAAATATAGCTCTATAAATCACCATATTTATTATGTAAACACACCGAGTTACATGTTAAATATAATTCTATAAATCACCATATTTATTATGTAAACACACCGAGATACATGTTAAATATATTTCTATAAATCACCTAATTTAAGAGTGAGACATAAATAAAAGGACATGTTATAGCCTAAGACTGTACTAAAATAAGAAAATACCAACATGGCAACACGATTTACACGGAGACTCCTGAAAAAGTATAATGAGAATAAGACCAGGTGTTGCGAAAGGGTAAGAATCTTCTGCTTCATCGATAACACTCGCCATGCAAACCTTAGTCAATCCAAGTAATAATGTCACGTTCTCAAGAACAAGATATATAAAAATGGAACCAACAGGCAAACTATTGAGCATAAAATATGTCGAGCTTCACACAAAGAAATTATTCATAACTATCAATTGCTGGGCAAAGTTAACGTTTCACAATTAATATCAGTATGTCTAAATGACAAATTACAAACAATCACTTACCCGCAAAATAAGAAAATAGTAAACATACAATCGTAAGCATTGTCGAATTGAATTGGCTTTGATAAAGTAAAATTCACTCGCTGATAAGGCAATGTTTATCAACGTAACCAAGTCATGACTAATCATTAAATTCCAGGGCAGCTGTTTAGTCCCTCTAAGATGACCTAAATCATATCAACACTCAATCATAAAAATTTAGCTGATAACTCTGCCTAATATCTAAACTAAGGTGAAAGCTGTCCAACAAATTAGTCTGATTAACGAATCACTATTAATTAGTCTTGTAGTCTAGCCTTGTTTTTTAATTTAGACTTCCTTCTTTCTCGAAATGAAAATCTGCCTGTTGACACTATTGTAACGATATTTAGAAATGTGCACAATTTCATTCAATCTAGCAGAATATTTTTAATTACAATAAGTCAAATTTGATTTCTATGTTCAGAGATCAATGTTACTTTCCTGTATGTGTTTGTTTATAAGTTTAGGTTCGTGACCTGTTTGTTTACTAAATTCTGTAAAAGTAATTTGTTTGAGAGAGGGCTTAATTAATGTTTTAAGAACTTGAGCTCAATCATTTTGCTGATGATTATGGCAATAAAATATATGTTTGGGTGAAAATGAAATACACGGTAATGTGACCTTGGCTGGTTAACCGTTAAAACCCGTAAAACAAACAAGACAAACACAAAATCATTCCCCACCCTCCCAATCTAAACTCCAATTAACATAAACTCCAATTCATTTCCTTACCAGTGAGAAACTTTCTCAGCGTAATACAAAGGCTTTGTGTTCATTATATAATTCATTTATTCATTCATTTTTATTCAAAGATATATATATATATATATACATACATACATATATCCATTAATATATTTTATCTATTTGTCTCAATCACAATTATGTTAATAGGTCACCTTTGTCAGGTACTTATAACACAAACCTATGTACAATGTCTAATTCTTATGATTTCAAGAAACGTGTAGAACTAGACAAAAAATACCAGAAATAGCTCGGACTTAAAAAGCAACATTTTGCGTCAATGATATCTGTTTATCTGGAACGATTAACCTCCTTCCTCTGCATATGAATAGACTAGTTGTTTCTCCGATTTCAGGAAACGTTCATTATTAAAATATTCTGTTGCATTTTCTGTGAGCTCTCGTCCTGATTTCCTGGTTCAATGTAACACTCTTTAGCTCGGGGAACATGTCTTCATTGCATCTTGTCAAATGTACTGAACTAGATGTGTATACCATAACAACCACTTTACGCCACAGATGATAGTATATGATCATACTATCTATAAACAGGGGGAAAAGATTTCAAATACCTCACCATAATTGTCATATCATGTTAGTTTCCTTGTTGGTTCCGTTGTTGTATTCTCATTTGCAAACGTTGCATATTACTAACTATTGACCAATATTAACATGGCGGTTATCGTCGACGCTTACTCTTCTGGAACACCTGGTTTTATCATCCATGTACTTTCTCAGGAGTATTCGTGTAAATCTTGCCTTCCTTCATATTTTGCTCGAGATTTTTTAAGCTTAGTTTATGATTCTTTTCACATGTCTGTATTTTCTTGTTATTCTTTATTTCGAATTCAATTGTTGTCTTGACCGTGTGTGATTCCAATTCAAATTATGTTTATACATATTTATTCCAATATAATCAATGACGTAATAATTACAGTGCTGATAAATAAATTGTCAATTTTTTAGACAATCCGCCCCCTTTATCGAGACACAAAGTATCATTTTGTCATTGACGAACCAAAATGATGAAATTCTTGGAGGCGAAATAGTAAAAATCCACATTGGTTGAAATGTGCACTTACGCCAAATTTCAACGCATTTCGTCTCGCGCAAAAACTTATCAGAAGTAATTTTAATACTGGAAAGGTGTTTGTATATAATTGATGTATACTTTTTCATCATTTGACCATGATTTACATCGTAGATGTCGTTGATGAAGGAGGAGACGCTTACTCTTCTGGAGGATCTGGTCTTGCTCTCCTTGTACTTTTTACGTGTAATCTTACTTTTGTTAATATTTATCCCAGTTTTTTTTAAATTTGAATTTGGATTATGATTCTTTTGTCATGTTGGTATTTTCTTGGCTTATATACAAATACATATATATAAATCAGATGATGTTTCAAAACATCCCAACCCGAGCAATAACTGAAGATATTTTAATACAAGTTTACCGAAAAGGTGTTGGTAAACCGTTGCTTGATAGGTCGGTGACTATCAACACTAGATCGTACTGATAAGCAGTCCCAGTTGATAAGGACTACCTTTAGAGATCACCAATAGCTCAATTCAGTCAACATGAAGCTGTGCGTTTTTTTCCTTGCGTTATGTGCCGGATTACAAGGTAGGGAATTTGCCATCTTTATTTTTATTAATCTCAATAATCCCTACCCTACCCTAAGCAATATTTAAATATAGATTAACGATCATGTCCTCGCGAAAATTAACCTTATAATTTACTGGACTTCCCAGCAGGCTGTTTTCCCTCCTTTCACTTTAGGCAGATTCTCTGAAATGCTTAGTTTACTTACGTTTTTATAATGAACACATCGTACTTCTGATTTGAAGGTAAAAAAATCAAAAGTTGAATGCCATAAACTTTGAACAAATGGTTTTAATTTGTAAAATATAACTATTCTATTGTAGACTGGTGGACGGTTTATATACTCGACAAAAAAAGAAACGCACAATTACATTATGTAGTTAATCGACTATGATATTTTAGGAAATTTTGCAATTTTATTATATCAATGTAAAGGGACAAGTCTGCTGTTTACAACACTGTAGAAGAAAAGTCTTGGTGACGTCACTCTTGTCATCAGTATCTACTCGAAGTGAGATACCCGCGAAAAACCAAAATGCCACTTCAGTACCTGGTGTGAGCACCTATTGCATGAACCCCTGCGCGGCTTCTCCTATGCATTGAATTCATGAGAATATTAATTTGACTTTAGAGAATGTAGTTTCATTCTTGTGTTAATGCGTCAATGAACAGGACGCGGTTAGTTGGGTTTTTTGACATTTCCTAATACGTCTGTCCAGAGATGCTCGATAGGAGACAGGTCGGTCTATATGGGGTCTATTCCAGAGACTGAACATTGTTTGCCGTGAGAAAATCGCGACAGACTCTGGCAACAGACGGTCGAGCATTGTATTGCTGGAAAATTAGGTTATGACGTCTGAGAAGTGGAAGGACTTGTGGTTGGAGGATCTGGTCTCTGTATCTAACAGCATTGAGATTTGGATCCAGGACCATTAAGGGGGATTTTACTCCATGGGAGATGCCGCCCCAAACCATTACAAAAGCCCCACTGACTCTGAATCTATTGTGTTCTACCACGCATGCGTCGGCGAAACGCTTACAGCGTCTACGATATACCCCTTTTCTTCCGTTTTAGCGATGCAGACAGAATCTAGACTCGTCGGTGAACATCACATGCCTTCACCAACATATTCCAAACCTATTCGGGCCATGTCTGTGCATCCAGTCAAGACGCACCTGCCGTCTCGAAGGTGTCAGAAGTCGGCGCACAATGATTCTCTTTGCACGCAAGCGGTTCTTGACAGTTTCAGCACTAATGGGTCTGCCATGAGTACCTTAGATATGAGACGCAGTCTCGGCAGCAGTCTTTAATAATCTGTTGCTCAACTAACTGCGACGATTGAATCGTCCTGTCCTGTTGTGCGTTCGTAACACGCTGACGACCGCTCCTGCGACGATTGGAAGCTAACCCAGTAGCATGGAAACGTATATAGAGACGGCTAATTGAATACGGGGCTACGCCAAACTGCCATGCGACAGTATTTTGGCTATGACCATCCATCAGCATCGCAATTGCTCTATCTCTCTGAATTTGCATTAAGCGTGACGTCTCGGTAAATGGCGAAAGGGAAATATGGCTTACCTTGGAGTATCAGTTGAAATTATTCGTTTGAAAAAATATCCGGCTTGACTTGATCACGCGGCATGGTTTGGACTAAAGACGCTCACAAATTCAGACAATGGCATCGTCACGCTTGGCTGATTTTAGGGTAGATTGTCAAGAAGGGTGATAATTCTTAATAAGTTTTTTTATTTAATACCTGACCAAATATTCCATTATTTTCTTACAGCTAAGGTATACATCAGGGGGGAACTTTGTGCGTTTCTTCTTTTCTTTTTTTAAACCTAAAAAGGAACTTTCGAGAAATCAAAGGCATGCCAACTTGATATAAATACTACAGCTATGAAGTAATAGTAAGAAAACCAAACAAGAAAAATATAAATACAGCGTTCAATACGACGACTCTACTAGTATTTATGACTCCATGGCTGAAGAGCTCCAAAACATTATTCGTACAACAATACCGTAGAAACGCTTGCGGTAATTATAGAATCCACTATCACGTGACTAAGCAATTTTTCTGATTTTGAAGAAAAAAAGCCCAGAATCGAACAACGATCCCAGTCGCCTTTAATTATGCTAAGAAAAATTATTGAAGACAAAGTGCTACACACTTCATACTGAGGATCTTTTAATAATTTGATAAAATAGACAAAATATGTAAAAGATTATCTATTTATCTTATTGTAATAGATCGTGTGCTTTTTCTAGCACTAAGCACGATATGTTTAATAAGTATATTTCCACTTTGATTTGTACCCTTCGTGTGACATATTCAAAAACAACAAGGGAATAACGACAAGCCAGCACAAAGGCACGTCAAACTCAAATTTGAAAAAAGATGGCAAAATATTAACCAACGAGCATTTTACGTGAAGAATATAAAAACTGAGAGAGTTCTTCTGATTCATGTACGATGCCTACCATATGAATTAAGGTCAATCAAATTAATGACACGCCCTCAAAAACAACAAGAAAATAACAACATAATTATGATTCCAATTCAATAAAACTAGGGCAAAATATGAACAAAAGAAAGATTAACTCAGAGTTCATGAAAGAATAAAATTAGAATAGGACCTGGTGTTTCGGAAGAGTTAGCGTCGTCTGTTTCATCGACGACAACCTCCATGTAAATCATATCTATTACATTGATAACTCCAGGACATATCAAGGTCCGAACAGCCCAACATCATATCGTATACAGGCGAATTCTTATTGTTGATACGTATAATAGCGTTCATAAACAACGAACCTTTGTAAGCCTGCATCTCCCGAAAGTATTTTCGACAGATGTCAACAACGTCTATCACGAAAACTATGTTAAGGGGAATAAGCTCTATATCGACCTTGACACGGAGCCCACCATAGGATGTGGAAACAGTATGTTACCATTCCAAAAAAAAAAAGATAACTCTTGGGGGGGGGCTCTTCTGTATCTACAATACGTCACTCTTAATTTGTAATAAATGTGCTATTCACTTGTTAAGATAACTCTTGGTATGAAGCATTTTAATTCATCGTTTGGCTCTTCTGTATCTACAATACGTCACTCTTAATTTGTAATAAATGTGCTATTCACCTGTGCGTCTTTTGTACAATGTTTGGTCCTGCTGTATCTAATTCTTAATTTGTAATAAATGTGCTATTCACTTGTGCGTCTTTTGTACAATGTTTGGTCCTGCTGTATCTAATTCTTAATTTGTAATAAATGTGCTATTCACTTGTGCGTCTTTTGTACAATGTTTGGTCCTGCTGTATCTAATTCTTAATTTGTAATAAATGTGCTATTCACTTGTGCGTCTTTTGTACAATGTTTGGTCCTGCTGTATCTAATTCTTAATTTGTAATAAATGTGCTATTCACTTGTGCGTCTTTTGTACAATGTTTGGTCCTGCTGTATCTAATTCTTAATTTGTAATAAATGTGCTATTCACTTGTGCGTCTTTTGTACAATGTTTGGTCCTGCTGTATCTAATTCTTAATTTGTAATAAATGTGCTATTCACTTGTGCGTCTTTTGTACAATGTTTGGTCCTGCTGTATCTAATTCTTAATTTGTAATAAATGTGCTATTCACTTGTGCGTCTTTTGTACTGTTTGCCTGCTGTATCTAATTCTTAATTTGTAATAAATGTGCTATTCACTTGTGCGTCTTTTGTACAATGTTTGGTCCTGCTGTATCTAATTCTTAATTTGTAATAAATGTGCTATTCACTTGTGCGTCTTTTGTACAATGTTTGGTCCTGCTGTATCTAATTCTTAATTTGTAATAAATGTGCTATTCACTTGTGCGTCTTTTGTACAATGTTTGGTCCTGCTGTATCTAATTCTTAATTTGAGTTAAAATGTTGTTCACTTTCATCGTTTTTCCGAGTGTCCTTACAGAAGAATAATGTCATCATTTTTCAAGGGGATGGATTGTATAGATAAGACGTCGCTTTGTTAGAGATAGCGTTATAAAGGGACACCATTCTAACATCTTCGGCGATTTTTACGAACCCTACCCTCCTCCATAGCTAACAAAAAAACAAGCATATAGCTGTTAGAATAGTAGTTCTTATAACACATCTAGAAGAGGATTTAAGTATGATGTTTCGGTGACTACACAGTCACCTACATCAGACGAATGACCAGTGTGGGGCGTACTAACACTGACGTATGTAGTGTACGAGATTTACACGGTCACCTTCATCAGACAGATGACCAGTGTGGAGTGTACTAGCACTGACGTACGTAGTGTACGAGATCAACACGGTCACCTTCATCAGATAAATTACCAGTGTGGAGCGTACTAGCACTGTCATACGTAGTGTACGAGATGGTTAACAAAGCGTAGCCGAATTGACTTCAGTACATTGTTGCTATCTTGTGCATCTTGTGTCTGATCTGTTTACCATCTCATCACACCATTTTTGACCTTATTGCACATATTATTATAGCACATACGACACAGTTGTGAATTCCTAACCATTTCGTACACTACGTACGTCAGTGCCAGCACGCTCCACATTGGTCACTTGTCTGATGAAGGTGACAGTGTAGTCATCGAAATTCTAATCTTCTACTGGTTCTGTTATAAGAACAGATATTCTATTGACATTACCAACCTGAAGAAAATGTTCCGAAATGAGCCTATAGCTATTACCTTGCTCTGTGAAGGTTCGCGAGGAGCATGTCCGATAGACTTTCAGCAGTACGGCGAAAGTTGCTACAAAGTCTTCTTCGAACCTGTGTCATGGATAGACGCCAAGGTAAGCAGGCCCATGATTTCAACGTACATCTGGTGATTCTAGAAAATTAAGTATTATAATATCTTTCAGGATTTTTTGAGAAATTTATTTGAATAGCTTTACCTTAAAGACAATGAAATCATTTCAGTGTCTGGGCTTATTCTTCATCAAACTGCAATGAAAACAAAAAAGTACACGATATAGATATGCCAATATGTGATACATACCGAAAAGTTGTGGATGCAGTTTTATAAGAGAAACTTGGAGACAATTGAGTATGATCACATCTTAGCACCTTGATATACACCTGAATTATACATCATTGTTCAGGTGAAGGTCATTAGAAGATCATACAAGGTCATGCATGTGGTAATTTGATTCGATTTGAATTTACATGTTGGAACTGAACTAAATATTACATTTTTCTGTGGTTTAAATTTCGGGTGATTTACCTAATCTTTGATATTCATGAAAATCAAAAACTACAAAATCTTTAATGAATAAATAAATGCTTTTCACCGTTTGTAATCGCGTTATGTGAATGACGGTGCCCATAAACATCGTTCTAAATTAATTCTAGATAGAAAAAACACTTTTATGTTGTACATAAATAGCCCATAGTCCAATTCCAATAACTTCAATACCTAGCCTTGATGAATATCTAAACAAGACAGGTACTTTTGAAATAAGCTAATGTTCAATGACGTAAAATTTGAATATTTAAGATGTTTAATTTTAACGTAGTGCCTCTGCCTGTCTGCTTTTGAAATCCATTTCGATAATTTAGGATTTTTATTAGTCCGTCAGACGAGTACATGAAAGACGAAATCGCCGTTTGATGAGTTCATTTCATCATTTCCACTTGCTGCATTGAATTTGGTTTTATTGAAAGGTGTAAATATCTTCTTTTTTTAATTTTTATTACTATTGTTTTGTTTACTTGTTTTTTTTTGTGCAAAATTTTGATTTGCTTGGTACAGATCTAGTGACAAAATCATGTAATTTGACCTTCAGAAATACTGCCAGGTTTTCGGTGGAGATTTAGTGAAGATTGAAACACAAGAGGAAGAAGCAATGCTGGATAATGTACTGAATGATGTACATACCAATAGTGAGTATATAATTTAATATAGTTATCGCCCCTTAATAGCCAGGGCTATTGTAAAGCGAAGTCTCCTTGTAATAGAGGTTACCTCACCAAACGACATACGGGAGGTCCGCCGCATATCTTCCACATAAACAGGTGCTAAGGATATAAACAAAACAGTAAAGTTCCTAATATCACTTACTTTAGTACTTACATATGGAAATAAGTGATAGATATAGCTCAGAAATATGTTGCAGCTTTAGAATTATGAAAATTGCATTACAAAGAGGTTTACTTGGAGAGTCGATAATTTGCTACCGATTTTAAATGATAAATAATTAACAAATGGGGTATCATTCTTTATTGTATTTTGATTTTATCTTTTTTTAATTTTTTTAATGATATAAAATTAAGTCATGTTTGATGATTAGAAAAACAAATTGGAGGTTTTGAAATTTAACTTGATGTTTGAAATAATTTTCACCGTAATAAACAAATGAAATTGCAGAGAGTGCTAGGGTTGAAAACTACTGGATAGATGGGTCGGACGAATTGTTTGAAGGGGAGTGGAGATGGGTAGGAACACCTGGCTACTCACAAATTATCTCCGGCTACACGTAAGTCAATAAGTTACCTACATATCTAACGATAGACTTTCCAGATATGTACACCTGATATCCATCAAAACTATTATTTACCGTAATAAACACGGAGATGATTTTGCTCTAGTTGATTTGAAAGCATCAGAGAACAGTTCTATTATAAGCGATTCAATTAAAATTGAAAAATCATTTTTATGAATCTATTGCAGGTTATATCATGAATATGTTTTAGAACTCGACTGGACTTTGCTTGGCTGTTAAGGAGACAAATCTTATCTCCAGTAAACCAACTTCGTTTCTTTTCAAAATTCATAATCTTTAGTTCATTAGATGTCTAAATTCAACAGTATGACCCTCTTACGTCGGGAGAATACCAGGACATATATTTCCTGGTATTCATTTTGGTTCTGTTTTATACCTTGTCCTCATTTTGAGAGCGTTACATTACTTATTTACATTTAACAACGGTTACATGGCAGGTGTCGTCAATGAAGCAGAAGACGTTTTCTCGTTCGAACACCTGGTCTTATTCTCCTTCTCTCAGGAATCTCCATAAGAATGTTAGTTTCGATCATATCTAAGTTGACATGTGGGCATTTTCTAGTTGTTGTTGCCCTAGTTTTATGAAAATTGAGTTTGGACTATGACTCTGTTGGCATGATGGTATTTCCTAGTGTTATTGAATTTGAGTTTGGATTATGATTATGTTGGCATGATGGTATTTCCTAGTGTTATTGAATTTGAGTTTGGATTATGACTATGTTGGCATGATGGTATTTCCTAGTTTTATTGAATTTGAGTTTGGATTATGATTGTATTGACATATTGGTACCACCTAGTTTGATTAAATATGAGTGTGGACATTGATTATGTTGACATGTTAATATCTTCTTCTTGTTTTACATAAGTACTTTAACAGATGATTTGTTGCATCTGACGAAAAACAAGTTTGACGGTGAATTAAGTGATTTTTTACTTCATAATTTTACCAAAAATATCGAAGACTACATTAAATGTGCTCCTAGAATATTCTTTAAAAAAAAATGTTCCATGAAAACTAGAACTGTTACATCTGTATTTTGCTTTGTGATCTCCCAATAACTTTTTATTAATCTGAAATGCATTCACGGGATTATATATGTAGTTTAAATAGGGCGCAATGATAACGGACGTCATTTTGTCTACATGACATTTATATTGACAATAAATGCAATTTAACGGACATTCAATGGTTAAATGGTTACTAGTACCGTTACCAAGGTAACCTATTTATGTTTCAGTCACTGGGCACCAAACCAGCCTGACAACGACGACGGCACAGAAAACTGTATGCAGATCAGATTCGATTTCAATCTCTACTGGAATGACGAAGAGTGTACTGACAAGGATAGTTTCATTTGTGAGGCTGAGTGAGTATCACAGTTTCTCTAAAGTATCAAAACTACTACACATGTTAGAGATAAAGTCCTGATAAATCTCACATGTTAGAGATAAAGTCCTGATAAATCTCACATGATTGCGAGTTTCACGAGTCTAGACATTTCATCACAGAGAGTTTCAGCTCTCTAGAGGTCTTATCACAGAGGTTTTCATCTCTCTAGAAGTCTCATTACAGAGGGTTTCATCTCTCTAGAGGTCTCATTACAAAGGTTTTCATCTCTCTAGAGGTCTCATTACAGAGGGTTCCAGCTCTCTAGAGGTCTCCTCAAAAAGAGTTTCATCTCTCTAGAGGTCTCATTACAGAGGGTTTCAGCTCTCTAGAGGTCTCATCACAGAGGGTTTCAGCTCTCTAGAGGTCTCATCACAAAGGGTTTCAGCTTTCTAGAGGTCTCATTACAGAGTGTTTCAACTCTCTAGAGGTCTCATCTCAAAGGGTTTCATCTCTCTAGATGTATCATCACAGAGGGTTTCAGCTCTCTAGAGGTCTCATCACAGAGTGTTTCAGCTCTCTAGAGGTCTCCTCACAAAGGTTTTCATCTCTCTAGAGGTCTCATCACAGAGGGTTTCAGCTCTCTAGAGGTCTCACCACACAGGGTTTTAGCTCTCTAGAGTTCTCATCACGAGGGGTTTCAGCTATCTGGAGGTCTCATTACAGAGGGTTTCAGCTCTCTAGAGGTCTCATCACAGAGGGTTTCAGCTCTCTAGAGGTCTCATCACAAAGGGTTTCATCTCTCTAGAGGTCTCATCACAGAGGGTTTCAGCTCTCTAGAGGTCTCCTCACAAAGGTTTTCATCTCTCTAGAGGTCTCATCACAGAGTGTTTCAGCTCTCTAGAGGTCTCATTACAAAGGGTTTCAGCTCTCTAGAGGTCTCATCACAGAGGTTTCATCTCACTAGAGGTCTCAACACAGAGGGTTTCATCTCTCTAGAGGTCTCATTACAGAGGGTTCCAGCTCTCTAGAGGTCTCCTCAAAAAGAGTTTCATCTCTCTAGAGGTCTCATTACAGAGGGTTTCAGCTCTCTAGAGGTCTCATCACAGAGGGTTTCAGCTCTCTAGAGGTCTCATCTCAAAGGGTTTCATCTCTCTAGATGTATCATCACAGAGGGTTTCAGCTCTCTAGAGGTCTCATCACAGAGTGTTTCAGCTCTCTAGAGGTCTCCTCACAAAGGTTTTCATCTCTCTAGAGGTCTCATCACAGAGGGTTTCAGCTCTCTAGAGGTTTCATCACAAAGGGTCTCAGCTATCTAGAGTTCTCATGACAAAGGGTTTCAGCTCTCTAGAGGTCTCATCACAAAGGGTTTCATCTCTCTAGAGGTCTAATTACAGGGTGTTTCAGCTCTCTAGTGGTCTCATTACAGAGTGTTTCAGCTCTCTAGAGGTCTCATCACAGAGTGTTTCAGCTCTCTAGAGGTCTCCTCACAAAGGTTTTCATCTCTCTAGAGGTCTCATCACAGAGTGTTTCAGCTCTCTAGAGGTCTCATCACAGAGGTTTCATCTCACTAGAGGTCTCATTACAGAGGGTTCCAGCTCTCTAGAGGTCTCCTCAAAAAGAGTTTCATCTCTCTAGAGGTCTCATCACAGAGGGTTTCAGCTCTCTAGAGGTCTCACCACACAGGGTTTTAGCTCTCTAGAGTTCTCATCACGAGGGGTTTCAGCTATCTGGAGGTCTCATTACAGAGGGTTTCAGCTCTCTAGAGGTTTCATCACAAAGGGTCTCAGCTATCTAGAGTTCTCATGACAAAGGGTTTCAGCTATCTGGAGGTCTCATTACAGCGGGTTTCATCTCTCTAGAGGTCTCATCACAGAGGGTTTCAGCTCTCTAGAGGTCTCATCACAAAGGGTTTCATCTCTCTAGAGGTCTAATTACAGGGTGTTTCAGCTCTCTAGTGGTCTCATTACAGAGTGTTTCAGCTCTCTAGAGGTCTCATCACAGAGGGTTTCAGCTCTCTAGAGGTCTCATCACAAAGGGTTTCATCTCTCTAGAGGTCTAATTACAGAGTGTTTCAGCTCTCTAGAGGTCTCATTACAAAGGGTTTCAGCTCTCTAGAGGTCTCATCACAGAGGTTTCATCTCACTAGAGGTCTCAACACAGAGGGTTTCATCTCTCTAGAGGTCTCATTACAGAGGGTTTCAGCTCTGTAGAGATCTGATTACAGAGGATTTCATCACACTAGAGGGCTCATCACAGAGGGTTTTTTTATCATACTAAAGGTCTCATCACAGAGGGGTTTTTTTATCACACTAGAGGTCTCATTACAGAGGGTTTCAGCTTTCTAGAGGTCTCATTACAGAGTGTTTCAACTCTCTAGAGGTCTCATCTCAAAGGGTTTCATCTCTCTAGAGGTCTCATTACAATATGTTTCAGCTCTCTAGAGGTCTCATCACAGAGGGTTTCAGCTCTCTTAAGTTCTCATCACAGAGGGTTTCAGCTTCTAAAGATCTCATTACAGAGGGTTTCATCACACTAGAGGTCTCATCACAGAGGGTTTCATCTCTCTAGAGGTCTCATTACAGAGGGTTTCAGCTCTGTAGAGATCTGATTACAGAGGGTTTCATCACACTAGAGGTCTCATCACAGAGGGTTTTTTTTATCACACTAGAGGTCTCATTACAGAGGGTCTCAGCTTTCTAGAGGTCTCATTACAGAGTGTTTCAACTCTCTAGAGGTCTCATTACAGAGGGTTTCAGCTCTCTAAAGATCTCATTTCAGAGGGTTTCATCACAGTAGAGGTCTCATCACAGAGGGTTTCATCTCTCTAGAGGTCTCATTACAGAGGGTTTCATCTCTCTAGAGGTCTCATTACAGAGGATTTCAGCTCCCTAGAGGTCTCATTACAGAGGGTTTCATCACACTAGAGGTCTCATTACAGAGGGTTTCAGCTTTGTAGAGTTCTGATTACAGAGGGTTTCATCACACTAGAGGTCTCATCACAGAGGGTTTTTTTATCACACTAGGTCTCATCACCGAGGGTTTTTTTTATCACACTAGAGGTCTCGTCACAGATTGGTTTTTTTTATCACACTAGAGGTCTCGTCACAGAGGGTTTTTTTCATTACACTAGAGGTCTCATCACAGAGGGTTTTTTATCACACTAGAGGTCTCATCACAGAGGGGTTTTTTTATCACACTAGAGGTCTCGTCACAGAGGGTTTTTTTTTATCACACTAGATGTCTCATGACAGAGGGTTTTTTTTATCACACTAGAGGTCTCATCACAGAGGGGTTTTTATCACACTAGAGGTCTCGTCACAGAGGGTTTTTTTTATCACACTAGAGGTCTCATTACAGAGGGTTTCAGCTTTCTAGAGGTCTCATTACAGAGTGTTTCAACTCTCTAGAGGTCTCATCTCAAAGGGTTTCATCTCTCTAGAGGTATCATCACAGAGGGTTTCAACTCTCCAGAGGTCTCATTACAGAGGGTTTCAGCTCTCTAGAGGTCTCATTATAGAGTGTTTCAGCTCTCTAGAGGTCTCATCACAGAGGGTTTCACTCTCTTAAGTTCTCATTTAAGAGGGTTTCAGCTCTCTTAAGTTCTCATCACAGAGGGGTTCAACTTCTAAAGATCTCATTACAGAGGGTTTCATCACACTAGAGGTCTCATCACAGAGGGTTTCATCTCTCTAGAGGTCTCATTACAGAAGGTTTCAGCTCTCTAGAGGTCTCATTACAGAGTATTTCAACTCTCTAGAGGTCTCATCACAAAGGGTTTCATCTCTCTAGAGGTCTCATTACAATATGTTTCAGCTCTCTAGAGGTCTCATCACAGAGGGTTTCAGCTTCTAAAGATCTCATTACAGAGGGTTTCATCACACTAGAGGTCTCATCACAGAGGGTTTCATCTCTCTAGAGGTCTCATTACAGAGGATTTCAGCTCTGTAGAGATCTGATTACAGAGGGTTTCATCACACTAGAGGTCTCATCACAGAGGGTTTTTTTATCACACTAGAGGTCTCATTACAGAGGGTTTCAGCTTTCTAGAGGTCTCATTACAGAGTGTTTCAACTCTCTAGAGGTCTCATTACAGAGGGTTTCAGCTCTCTAAAGATCTCATTTCAGAGGGTTTCATCACAGTAGAGGTCTCATCACAGAGGGTTTCATCTCTCTAGAGGTCTCATTACAGAGGGTTTCATCTCTCTAGAGGTCTCATTACAGAGGATTTCAGCTCCCTAGAGGTCTCATTACAGAGGGTTTCATCACACTAGAGGTCTCATCACAGAGGGTTTTTTTATCACACTAGGTCTCATCACCGAGGGTTTTTTTTATCACACTAGAGGTCGCGTCACAGATTGTTTCTTTTTATCACACTAGAGGTCTCGTCACAGAGGGTTTTTTTCATTACACTAGAGGTCTCATCACAGAGGGTTTTTTTATCACACTAGAGGTCTCATCACAGAGGGATTTTTTTTATCACACTAGAGGTCTCGTCACAGAGGGTTTTTTTTATCACACTAGATGTCTCATGACAGAGGGTTTTTTTATCACACTAGAGGTCTCATCACAGAGGGTTTTTTATCACACTAGAGGTCTCGTCACAGAGGGTTTTTTTTATCACACTAGAGGTCTCATCACAGAGGGTTTTTTTTATCACACTAGAAGGTCTCATCACAGAGAGTTTCAGCTCTTTAGAGTTGATATCAGAGCTGCAATATTTTCATGCATTTAGTGAACATGACTGATTGATCTAAGCTTGAAGTGACAGTGACTGAAAATGTATTCAAGCCTTCAAAAACAATTATTCGTATGTATCCAAGCGATTGACAAACACTGCATATTAATTTTGGAAGAACTTATGACGTCAGATCGAACTCATTCTATCGATATTGATTTGGCACCACTAATGTAAAATGAAATACACTTCTTGTGTCAACGAAAGCTTGCGAAATTAACAACGTTCATCAGTAGAAAAAAAACCTCAGATTCTTCCAAAAAATGGAATACTGGCAAAATTCAGAAACAGCTGATTCTGATGTCTAGGCTAAGCAAGATATCAAATGTCAGAAGCAGAGAAACAACAGAAGAAATTGTCAACAATTTTAATTCAAACTGGAAATTGATAAAATGAAGGCAAATTAGCTAAACATGAAAAAAATATTTACAAACTTTAAACACTTCAAAAACTAAAAACCAACGAACCATGAGCAAAATATTGACTCACGGAACCATGAGCAAACTCTTCAAAAAGTACAAAGATGATAAATCCAAGTATTCCAGAAGAGTAAGCATGCTCATTGGCCCCATCAACCAGGAAAATGTTGACAACCTAGAGAAGGTAATATGCAGGACAAACCTCCATCTAGGGTTGTTTAAACTTTCAACGATAAACAGGTTTTTCATCTTCAAATACAAACACAACTTAAGGTTTGTTCCAACTGTTAATGTTTTCCATCGCCAGACACAAGTACAACTTATGTATGAGAATGGACGTGTTTGGTGATGTTGCAGCCATGCATACTAGATATATCTGTTTTAACAGTCAAGGAGAAACAGGTTTTCTATCATCGAAAACAAGCACAACTTATATGTAGTTTCCGTTGTTATTTCCCTTGTTCTCATTTGGGAACGTGACATCACTTAATTGAATTATCCACGACCGGAATGCCTTATCTCATTTTCCCTGTGCCTTTTACAAGTATCTGGGTCCATTTCGTCCAGATTTCTTTAATAATAGGAATTTGAACTAAGATTTTTTTCTTATTTAATAAATATCCTTTGTTTTATTACAGGTATTCTGATGGTATCATTACCGGAGAAGTCATTGGTTGACTTGATCTGTCATCTCTATTGTACGAATAAAGACATCACTGATTTCTTTGGTTTTTGTCGTATTTCATTAAAGGTAGTTTCATTTAAATATACAAATAGTATATACATGTGTCCTTATAATTGTATAAAAGTTAGAAACTAAATTTCACCTTTGATACAAATTAAGAATTAGATATAGAAGAGTCAAGTAATGAACCAAACTGCAGCATACAGCTGTTCCGTCCTTCTAGGACTCGTCAGTGACGCTACATCATACAGCTGTTTCATCCTTCTAGGACTCGTCAGTGATGCTATATCATACAGCTGTTTCATCCTTCTAGGACTCGTCAGTGATGCTACATCATACAGCTGTTTCATCCTTCTAGGACTCGTCAGTGATGCTACATCATACAGCTGTTTCATCCTTCTAGGACTCGTCAGTGATGTTACATCATACAGCTGTTCCTTCTAGGACTCGTCAGTGACGCTACATCATACAGCTGTTTCATCCTTCTAGGACTCGTCAGTGATGCTATATCATACAGCTGTTTCATCCTTCTAGGACTGGACTCGTCAGTGATGCTACATCATACAGCTGTTTCATCCTTCTAGGACTCGTCAGTGATGCTACATCATACAGCTGTTCTGTCCTTCTAGGACTCGTCAGTGATGATACATCATACAGCTGTTCCTTCTAGGACTCGTCAGTGATGATACATCATACAGCTGTTCCTTCTAGGACTCGTCAGTGATGCTACATCATACAGCTGTTCCGTCCTTCTAGGACTCGTCAGTGATGCTACATCATACAGCTGTTTCATCCTTCTAGGACTCGTCAGTGATGTTACATCACACAGCTGTTCCGTCCTTCTAGGACTCGTCAGTGATGATACATACGTCCTTCTAGGACTCGTCAGTGATGTTACATCACACAGCTGTTCCGTCCTTCTAGGACTCGTCAGTGATGATACATCATACAGCTGTTTCATCCTTCTAGGACTCGTCAGTGATGCTATATCATACAGCTGTTTCATCCTTCTAGGACTGGACTCGTCAGTGATGCTACATCATACAGCTGTTTCATCCTTCTAGGACTCGTCAGTGATGCTACATCATACAGCTGTTTCATCCTTCTAGGACCCGTCAGTGATGCTACATCATACAGCTGTTTCGTCCTTCTAAGACTCGTCAGTGATGCTACATCATACAGCTGTTTCGTCAGTGATGTTACATCATACAGTTGTTTCATCCTTCTAGGACTCGTCAGTGATGTTACATCATACAGTTGTTTCATCCTTCTAGGACTCGTCAGTGATGTTACATCATACAGTTGTTTCATCCTTCTAGGACTCGTCAGTGATGTTATATCATACAGTTGTTTCATCCTTCTAGGACTCGTCAGTGATGTTACATCATACAGTTGTTTCGTCCTTCTAGGTCTCGTCAGTGATGTTACATCATACAGTTGTTTCGTTAGTGATGCTACATCATACAGCTGTTTCATCCTTCTAGGACTCGTCAGTGATGCTACATCATACAGCTGTTTCATCCTTCTAAGACTCGTCAGTGATGCTACATCATACAGCTGTTTCATCCTTCTAGGACTCGTCAGTGATGCTACATCATACAGCTGTTTCATCCTTCTAGGCCTCGTCAGTGATGCTACATCATACAGCTGTTTCATCCTTCTAGGACTCGTCAGTGATACTGCATCATACAGCTGTTTGGTCCTTCTAGGACTTGTCACAGCTGTTTCATCCTTCTAGGACTCGTCAGTGATGTTACATCATATAGCTGTTTCATCCTTCTAGGACTCGTCAGCGATACTGCATCATACAGCTGTTTCATCCTTCTAGGACTCGTCAGTGATGTTACATCATACAGCTGTTTCATCCTTCTAGGACTCGTCTGTGATACTGCATCATACAGCTGTTTGGTCCTTCTAGGACTTGTCAGTGATACTACATCATACAGCTGTTTTGTCCTTCTAGGACTTGTCAGTGATGTTACATCATACAGCTGTGTTGTCCTTCTAGGACTTGTCATTAATACTAAGGGCTAAACGTTTGAAGACTGGGCGGCAACTAATGAAAAAGCGATCAAAAAAGAAAAGTCAAAATCTAGACGAATAGGTGCAGCATCCCCATAACCACATTAATTAATTTTCAGTGCAATAGATACAACGACTGTCGTGATACACTATACAGAAAACTATCTAGATATGACATAATCATTAATCTAGATGTACTGGTGAACGGTTCTGATGATTTGAATGAGGCTGATAATAATAATACTATTATTTGTGCAGGAATGAAACGATTGGCATAAATTTGCCATAGTATGAAATCACTACCATGGGTTTAATGGTAAGATTTACAGAAAATTGTATCTATGGTAACGGTCCATATACATGCGAGTATACTATATATATATATATGCTATATCATGTAAATTCTCTGAACTTGTGGTATAACGAGATGCAAACCTCCATCTGTATACAGTTTGTTTTCTTCCTACACATATAAACATAGATATACTTCAGAAAATGCAACTAATCACTGTTTGTTACCATTGTAGAAATATTAAGGGAAGATGGAATTCCTAAATTGTTCCATTTGAATATTCAAATAGAAAAATGTTCTAACTAAACAAATGTATCGAAAACACAAATATGTCTTAATGTCTTTAAGACTTACAGAGACACCGCAGCTATCCTCTGTCAGACCTCTGTGTGATATACATACATAGATACACCACAGCTATCCTCTGTCAGACCTCTGTGTGATATACATACATAGATACACCACAGCTATCCTTTGTCAGGCCTCTGTGTGATATACATACATAGATACACCACAGCTATCCTCTGTCAGGCCTCTATTTGATATACATAGATATACCACAGCTATCCTCTGTCAGACCTCAGTGAGACATACATAGAGATACCACAGCTATCCTCTGTCAGACCTCTGTGTGATATACATACATAAAGACAACACATCTATCCTCTGTCAGACCTCTGTATGATATACACAGAGACAACACAGCTATCCTTTGTCAGACCTCTGTATGATATACACAGAGACACCACAGCTATCCTCTGTCAGACCTCTGTGTGATATACACAGAGACAACACAGCTATCCTCTGTCAGACCTCTGTATGATATACACAGAGACACCACAGCTATCCTCTGTCAGACCTCTGTGTGATATACACAGAGACACCACAGCTATCCTCTGTCAGACCTCTGTATGATATACACAGAGACACCACAGCTATCCTCTGTCAGACCTCTGTGTGATATACATACATAGAGACACCACAGCTATCCTCTGTCAGACTTCTGTGTGACATACACAGAGACACCACAGCTATCCTCTGTCAGACCTCTGTGTGATATACACAGAGACACCACAGCTATCCTCTGTCAGACCTCTGTATGATATACACAGAGACACCACAGCTATCCTCTGTCAGACCTCTGTGTGATATACATACATAGAGACACCACAGCTATCCTCTGTCAGACCTCTGTGTGATATACATAGAGACAACACAGCTATCCTCTGTCAGACCTCTGTGTTATATACATACATTGAGACACCACAGTTATCCTCTGTCAGACCTCTGTGTGAAATACATAGAGATACCACAGCTATCCTCTGTCAGACCTCTGTGTGATATACATACATAGATACACCACAGCTATCCTCTGTCAGGCCTCTATTTGATATACATACATAGAGACACCACAGCTATCCTCTGTCAGACCTCTGTGTGATATACATACATAGATACACCACAGCTATCCTCTGTCAGGCCTCTATTTGATATACATACATAGAGACACCACAGCTATCCTCTGTCAGACCTCTGTGTGATATACATAGATACACCACAGTTATCCTCTGTCAGACCTCTGTGTGATATACATACATAAAGACACCACAGCTATCCTCTGTCAGACCTCTGTGTGATATACATACATAGAGACACCACAGCTTTCCTCTGTCAGACCTCTGTGTGATATACATACATAGAGACACCACAGCTATCCTCTGTCAGACCTCTGTGTGATATACATACATAAAGACACCACAGCTATCCTCTGTCAGACCTCTGTGTGATATACATACATAGATACACCACAGCTATCCTCTGTCAGACCTCTGTGTGATATACATAGAGACAACACAGCTATCCTCTGTCAGACCTCTGTGTGATATACATACATAGAGACACCACAGCTATCCTCTGTCAGACCTCTGTGTGATATATATACATAGATACACCACAGCTATCCTCTGTCAGGTCTCTGTTTGATATACATAGATATACCACAGCTATCCTCTGTCAGACCTCAGTGAGACATACATACAGACACCACAGTTATCCTCTGTCAGACCTCTGTGTGATATACATACATAGAGACACCACAGCTATCCTTTGTCAGGCCTCTGTGTGATATACATACATAGATACACCACAGCTATCCTCTGTCAGACCTCTGTGTGATATACATACATAAAGACACCACAGCTATCCTCTGTCAGACCTCAGTGAGACATACATACAGACACCACAGTTATCCTCTGTCAGACCTCTGTGTGATATACATACATAGAGACACCACAGCTATCCTCTGTCAGACCTCTGTGTGATATACATACATAGATACACCACAGCTATCCTCTGTCAGACCTCTGTGTGATATACATACATAAAGACACCACAGCTATCCTCTGTCAGACCTCAGTGAGACATACATAGAGATACCACAGCTATCCTCTGTCAGACCTCTGTGTGATATACATACATAAAGACACCACAGCTATCCTCTGTCAGACCTCAGTGAGACATACATACAGACACCACAGTTATCCTCTGTCAGACCTCTGTGTGATATACATACATAGAGACACCACAGTTTCCAAGAGCAATAATTCTGTACCCATGGCAGCACTTGGAATCATCCGGTGTTTACATTTCTTTAATCTCTTGTACTCTATCTTGTTGTTTCGAGCAACCCTGTGATCTGTCAAAATTTGTCCTTTTGCTAATTTCTGTAGGACATTCATAGCATGGCCGTACATGTGAACCTCATCACAACCTGTCCGTGATGTTAAAAATAACTGCATTGCCTCCCTAGCAGTTTTTTATTGAAGTGTGGGACAAAAGAGTGGGAGATAAAACGTCAACAAATGCTATATCCTGTTTCAGTGCAATTTCCCATGTAGGTGTTGGGATTTGGAGATAAGATCGACATGACGAGTCCGACAGTATTCCATATAGGCGGGTAGCAGTTTCCTACCGACAGACACCTCCATTTCGTCTGACTGTGGTTGTTTAAAACGTCCAGTAATATTTGTTGATGTTGTTCACGTACGTTTCTTTTAAATAAGTTGTTGACCTGAATAAAGTAATTGGGACGGAACCCTGCCTTCACCCAAGCAATAATGATATTGAAGCAAAACCAAAAACAATAGAATAAGTATTTGTCTTGCCAAAATGTTTGACTTGAATTTTCTACTGCATGAAATAGGACCGTTTTCATAAAATAGGAACATAAGATGTCTCCATCTCCAATGGTTTATGTCAACGTACTTTTGATTTGTGTTAAGAATCATTTCAACAAACCATATATTTTGAATTGGAAGTAATTGAAGGAGTGAACTGAAGACCTTTCTGCAGTTGCAAATGAGATTCTCCATTGTTACAATGTGTCTTCAGAACGTTT
Source organism: Ylistrum balloti (assembly GCF_031769215.1). NCBI lineage: Eukaryota > Metazoa > Mollusca > Bivalvia > Pectinida > Pectinidae > Ylistrum > Ylistrum balloti. The sequence goes on along the minus strand of NW_026782405.1, from coordinate 435,695 downwards.
ATCTCCAACCGGAACAAGATGACATCCACTCTGTACAATCTTGTCTATCAAGGTTTGACATGGCCATCCATACAGACGTGTCGTGTGATCCATTCTCCAGCCTCTTTCGGCCAACTTCGGACATTGAAAGCAGCGAACTGAATCATGACTTTTCCCTGACATTTCTAACGTAAGGCCAGGCCCATTACATTCATGTCCACTGCCTAAAATTCTACAAGCGTCACTAATCAATTGTTCTCGGTATATATCGCTGGATAGAAAAATTGAGTTCCCAACTCTAACAAAAGAATTCAACCAAACGCGTTGGGTCAGATAAGCTTGCCGACCGAGTTCTAAATTGACATAGCCTGGCTGACAGTCTGACTTCCGTATGCACAGAATGGTTTTGTGTTCCATGTTTGGTCAGATACACTGATCAGGATAAGTTACTATAACTGTCTCGTCTACAAGTTTTCGGTCTATATCAGAGTATCAATCCGTCTCAGTAGCTTCCAGTTATAACGGCAGACCTGGTTTAAGAGGTTATGTTACTGAATCGTTCACTCAAAATTACATTGTTCCCCCTGATATCAACAACCTCCTGTGTCCCCGTAATTCTTCTCTCAAGGTAGGTCGACAAGAGCAGGGACATCTGCTCATTCTCTTTGGGCTCCATCAGTGTTGAATTCAGATGTTAATCTGTTACAAATAGGGAACTGAACATTGCATAAGACTGTCACATAGGGGATTTTATCAACTGACCTGTTAAAAAAACTGTTGGCAAAAACCGTATATTCGTGAGGTTTACAGATAAACAAAGGCATCTTAATTCAGTTTCACTGGAAACGGGTTTTGCTCCGAAATTGGGACAACATTTAAGTATAAAATAACAAAATTACTCACTGTGTATAACAAGGTGGGTCACGTGACGTTTGACGGTTTACTGAATATGTATATATATATTCAGAACTCTCCGTGGTCTTATTCTCAATGTACTTATTCACGGCTCTCCGTGGTCTTATTCTCAATGTACTTATTCACGACTCTCCGTGGTCTTATTCTCAATGTACTTATTCAGGACTCTCCGTGGTCTTATCCTCAATGTACTTATTCACGACTCTCCGTGGTCTTATTCTCAATGTACTTATTCACGACTCTCCGTGGTCTTATTCTCAATGTACTTATTCAGGACTCTCCGTGGTCTTATTCTCAATGTACTTATCTCCGTGGTCTTATTCTCAATGTACTTATTCACGACTCTCCGTGGTCTTATTCTCAATGTACTTATTCAGGACTCTCCGTGGTCTTATTCTCAATGTACTTATTCAGGACTCTCCATGGTCTTATTCTCAATGTACTTATTCAGGACTCTCCGTGATCTTATTCTCAATGTACTTGTTCACGACTCTCCGTGGTCTTATTCTCAATGTACTTATTCACGACTCTCCATGGTCTTATTCTCCATGTACTTATTCACTCCGTGGTCTTATTCTCCATGTACTTATTCACGACTCTCCGTGGTCTTATTCTCAATGTACTTATTCAGAACTCTCCGTGGTCTTATTCTCAATGTACTTATTCAGAACTCTCCGTGGTCTTATTCTCAATGTCTTCCGTTCTCAATGTACTTGGTCTTATTCTCATTCACGACTCTCCGTGGTCTTATTCTCTTAATGTACTTATTCACGACTCTCCGTGGTCTTATTCTCAATGTACTTATTCACGACTCTCCGTGGTCTTATTCTCAATGTACTTATTCAGGACTCTCCGTGGTCTTATTCTCAATGTACTTATTCACGACTCTCCGTGGTCTTATTCTCAATGTACTTATTCACGACTCTCCGTGGTCTTATTCTCAATGTACTTATTCACGACTCTCCGTGGTCTTATTCTCAATGTACTTATTCAGGACTCTCCGTGGTCTTATTCTCAATGTACTTATTCACGACTCTCCGTGGTCTTATTCTCAATGTACTTATTCACGGACTCTCCGTGGTCTTATTCTCAATGTACTTATTCACGACTCTCCAATTCTCCATGTACTTATTCACGACTCTCCGTGGTCTTATTCTCAATGTACTTATTCAGGACTCAATGTACTTATTCAGGACTGTGGTCTTATTCTCAATGTACTTATTCAGGACTCTCCATGGTCTTATTCTCAATGTACTTATTCAGGACTCTCCGTGATCTTATTCTCAATGTACTTGTTCACGACTCTCCGTGGTCTTATTCTCAATGTACTTATTCAGGACTCTCCGTGGTCTTATTCTCAATGTACTTATTCAGGACTCTCCGTGGTCTTATTCTCAATGTACTTATTCAGGACTCTCCGTGGTCTTATTCTCCATGTACTTATTCACGACTCTCCGTGGTCTTATTCTCAATGTACTTATTCACGACTCTCCGTGGTCTTATTCTCAATGTACTTATTCACGACTCTCCGTGGTCTTATTCTCCATGTACTTATTCACGACTCTCCGTGGTCTTATTCTCAATGTACTTATTCAGGACTCTCCGTGGTCTTATTCTCCATGTACTTATTCAGGACTCTCCGTGGTCTTATTCTCAATGTACTTATTCACGACTCTCCGTGGTCTTATTCTCAATGTACTTATTCACGACTCTCCGTGGTCTTATTCTCAATGTACTTATTCACGACTCTCCGTGGTCTTATTCTCCATGTACTTATTCACGACTCTCCGTGGTCTTATTCTCAATGTACTTATTCACGACTCTCCGTGGTCTTATTCTCCATGTACTTATTCACGACTCTCCGTGGTCTTATTCTCAATGTACTTATTCACGACTCTCCGTGGTCTTATTCTCAATGTACTTATTCACGACTCTCCGTGGTCTTATTCTCAATGTACTTATTCACGACTCTCCGTGGTCTTATTCTCAATGTACTTATTCACGACTCTCCGTGGTCTTATTCTCAATGTACTTATTCACGACTCTCCGTGGTCTTATTCTCAATGTACTTATTCACTCCGTGGTCTTACTCTCCGTGGTCTTATTCTCAATGTACTTATTCACGACTCTCCGTGGTCTTATTCTCAATGTACTTATTCACGTACTCTCCGTCTCCTTATTCTCAATGTACTTATTCACGACTCTCCGTGGTCTTATTCTCAATGTACTTATTCACGACTCTCCGTGGTCTTATTCTCCATGTACTTCCGTGGTCTTATTCTCCATGTACTTATTCACGACTCTCCGTGGTCTTATTCTCCATGTACTTATTCACGACTCTCCGTGGTCTTATTCTCAATGTACTTATTCACGACTCTCCGTGGTCTTATTCTCAATGTACTTATTCACGACTCTCCGTGGTCTTATTCTCCATGTACTTATTCACGACTCTCCGTGGTCTTATTCTCCATGTACTTATTCACGACTCTCCGTGGTCTTATTCTCAATGTACTTATTCACGACTCTCCGTGGTCTTATTCTCAATGTACTTATTCACGACTCTCCGTGGTCTTATTCTCAATGTACTTATTCACGACTCTCCGTGGTCTTATTCTCAATGTACTTATTCACGACTCTCCGTGGTCTTATTCTCCATGTACTTATTCACGACTCTCCGTGGTCTTATTCTCAATGTACTTATTCACGACTCTTCTTATTCTCAATGTACTTATTCACGACTCTCCGTGGTCTTATTCTCAATGTACTTATTCACGACTCTCCGTGGTCTTATTCTCAATGTACTTATTCACGACTCTCCGTGGTCTTATTCTCTTTGTTCCTATTCAGTTAAATTTGAAATTATTCAAAGTAATGACCCTTGCCTACACACCCGGGCCTGAGTGATGGTGACAAAAGGGGTGAAGTTCACTGATGATATGGTAGAATCAAATAGTTCGTGATAAAAGGATTTAAGGTGATTGCACCCAGGTTCTCGAGGTGTGGTAAAGAATACAATTCTTTTTATAAAAGAATATCATTTTTAGCCGTAGTTACTGAACAACTAGAATTATCAACAAACATAATTCTTTTAAAGTTTTATATAGTAATGTTATAATAAGGCTGCATATTTCATATTTGTAAAATTTGCTCAATAAAATTAATGTTTTTTTTTTAATAAAAGGTACTAATCACTTGTGTGTCTTTTGTACAATCTTTGACCCTACTGTATCTAATTCTTAATTTGTAGTAAAAGGTACTATTCACCTGTGTGTCTTTTGTACAATCTTTGTCCCTACCGTATCTAATTCTTAATTTGTAGTAAAAGGTACTATTCACTTGTGTGTCTTTTGTACAATCTTTGACCCTACTGTATCTAATTCTAAATTTGTAGTAAAAGGTACTATTTACTTGTGTGTCTTTTGTACAATCTTTGACCCTACTGTATCTAATTCTTAATTTGTAGTAAAAGGTACTATTCACTTGTGTGTCTTTTTACAATGACAGAGGTCCTGAGCTGTCCGGAAGGATTTGAGCGACATGGATATCGGTGCTATAAAGTATTTGCTGAACACGTCAGTTGGATCGATGCAAAGGTAAATGAAAACGAGGAAAATCCGAACTGAATACACATAGGAAAACACGTGATTAGTGGCTGAAGGCAGTAACAGTTCCCGATAATTAGGAAAATAAAAAAGTGAATCATATATTGAAGATATCTGTCATTCTATGACTAGTGGTGTGAAATCATTTTATAGTGAATAATGATATATCGATCTGTAAACCGGTACAGACAATCCCACGTATCTCAAATATATAATTGTTGCAATAAGGACGGAAACTTGTATATAATTATGTAAATATAAAACCTGATAGAGCTCGATCTCTTGATTCTAACACACTGGTATCCTTCAGTTTATTCATCAACTGGTCATTATCATGGCCAGGTCCTAGAAGGATTATGATGACTATAGCTGTTTCCGACCAGTGGAATAAAATCATAAAAAACAAATTGTGGAGGGGAAGAGAGGAGGAAAAGGGGAGAAGAAGGAGGGGCGGGCAAGGAAGAGATCGAGGGGAGCGGGGGAGAAGGAGGGGAGGAGAAGGAGGGAGCGGAGGAGAAGGAGGGGAGGAGAAGGGGGGGAGCGGAGGAGAAGGAGGGGAGGAGAAGGAGGGAAAGAGAGGAGGGGAGGAGAAGGAGGGAAAAGAGGAGGAGAGAGGAGGAGATCGAGGGGGGCGGAAGAAGAGGGAGGGAGCGGAGGAGGAGGGAGGGAGCGGGGGAGAAGGAGGGGAGGAGAAGGAGGGGAAGAGAGGAGGGGAGGAGAAGGAGGGGAGCGGAGAAGAAGGAGGGGAGGAGAAGGAGGGAAAAGAGAAGGAGAGAGGAGGAGATCGAGGGGGGCGGAGGAAGAGGGAGGGAGCGGAGGAGGAGGGAGGGAGCGGAGGAGAAGGAGGGGAGGAGAAGAAAGGGAAGAAAGTAGGGAGGAGTAGTATGGGAGGGGAGGAGAAGAATGGTAGAAGTAGAAGGAGGGGAAGAGAGGAGGGGAGTAGAAGGAGGGGAGCGGAGGAGAAGAATGGTAGAAGTAGAAGGAGGGGAAGAGAGGAGGGGAGGAAAAGGAGGAGAGTGGAGGAGAAGGGGAAGAGAGGAGGGAAAGAGAGGAGGGGATAGGAGAAGAAGCAGGAAAAGAGAGGAAAGGAGGTAAGGGGATGGGAAAGAAAGGGGAGAAAGGGAGGAAGATAAGAAGGAGGAAAGGACAAGGAGGGGAGGAGAGAAGGGGAGGTAGAAATATTAATAATCTCCCTCGTGACTGATTAAAAATGACTTTTTTATCTGTAAATTTCTTCCAAACTTCCATTAATAAATACATTTAATTTCGTTCCAGGAAATATGCCAGTTGTATGAAGCAGATCTTCTACAAGTTGATTCTGCTGCAGAGGAGGCCGTCATCGAAGGAATCCTGAAGCGCCTTCACGGTACAAAAGTCTATTTTATATTGGTTTGAGAACATGTCAATTTCAATTGATCTAACTTTGTCATGCGATGACGCAGTACAACTATTCCAGCAATATGCCTCTGTCAAATTACACGCCTGTCGTTTATTTAGACCTTGTCACGTACTCAGGACATTTACATAACATGGTCTATAATTTCGTAGGTCGATATTACCTCGTCGTTTTACAATGAAGCATTTTTAGATAAGACTTTGAAGTATCAAAATATATTTCAATTAGATCAAACTCGTGATGTTTAGGAAATTCAAACTACCATTGATTGCTGTTTGTTTCAGTCAGTTGTAACTTTACTGAAGGACAACAGGAAAACATATTTAAAGAAACACAACACATAATGTTACTGTGATATCGACAGAATGTAACAAGTGGCTGATAATTTCATGATTATCTTTAACATACACAAGTTCTCAAAAATATTTCCTTTATACAAGCAAAGAACACAAACAGCTGAGTCTTGACGACGTCGCCCTATACGACAAATGGACGGAATTGTAACGTTTTCGAAAAAATAGTCTTCAATCGCTGTTTGTACTTTTGTAACGAAGACGTTACATTTGTCCCTCAAACATCCCACCTTTTGAAGTTCGCCACATTAGACGTCTCTGTCGGGCAGTCATTTTGTCGGATAAGAAAAAGACCTTTAGTATTCTCTTGAATCAGAAAATGAACTCCACCGTTGTGTAACTGGCATCAGACTAAACATTTACACCAATTTTCTTTAAAATAGGACAACATCTATATTTGAAGGAATCAGTAGCCACTACAAAGTAGTCGGAAAACAAATGTCGACATCGTGTTTCTGGTGTAAAACCTCACTTACATACGTATACAAACATGGTAATCCAAAGTTATCTAATGCTTTGTCAAATTTTGACCAATCAGAGACCGCATTTAACCGGAAAGGTGAAATTTCAACCAATCATATGCCGCTATGTTGTGGCCATCTTGTCCTAGAAGAAAACGAATGTCCCCGTGTCTTTCCGGTGACAATACCTCCATACCTTTTTTCATTGAAAAATACCCCTACCCCACCCCCATGCCCCCCACCCCCACCCCCATGCCCCCTTCTGAAAACACATTTATCTAGTTATTTATTTTTCATAAATCTTCTTTCTTCTGTCAATATTGGGTTTTTTTAATCTTCGTGTTTCGACATTTCAACAGGAAGCGTCGGAGAGGAAGTGTTCTGGACAGATGGGGTCGACCTTCTGACAGAAGGAGAGTGGCGCTGGGCAGGAGAAAGGGGAGAGTCACAACTGATCGATGGTTACACGTAAGACGAGTTTATTAGTAAAATACATACATGATTCCAAATGCGTGTGTGCATTACTTGCGATTCCGGGAGAGCGATGAGAAACCATGCACTACATAGTCAATATATACTCCAAGGGGTTACGATCACGTTCGATACAATGTGTGATCGCTTTATCTATAATGTACAGTTACCTATCTACATAGTAGTCTCTTTATCTACAATGTACTGTTACTTTATCTACAATGTACTGTTACTTTATCTACAATGTGTAGTCACTTTATCTACAATGCGTAGTCACTTTATCTACAATGTGTAGTCATTTTATCTACAATGTAGTCACTTTATCTACAATGTAGTCACTTTATCTACAATGAGTAGTCACTTTATCTACAATGTAGTCACTTTGTCTACAATGTGTAGTCACTTTATCTACAATGTGTAGTCACTTTATCTACAATGTAGTCATGTTATCTACAATGTGTAGTCACTTTATCTACAATGTAGTCACTTTATCTACAATGTGTAGTCACTTTATCTACAATGTGTAGTCACTTTATCTACAATGTGTAGTCACTTTATCTACAATGTAGTCACTTTATCTACAATTTAGTCACTTTATCTACAATGTAGTCACTTTATCTACAATGTAGTCATTTTGTCTACAATGTGTAGTCACTTTATCTACAATGTAGTCACTTTATCTACAATGTGTAGTCACTTTATCTACAATGTGTAGTCATTTTATCTACAATGTGTAGTCACTTTATCTACAATGTAGTCACTTTATCTACAATGTGTAGTCACTTTATCTACAATGTGTAGTCACTTTATCTACAATGGGTAGTCACTTTATCTACAATGTGTAGTCACTTTGTCTACAATGTAGTCACTTTATCTACAATGTAGTCACTTTATCTACAATGTAGTCACTTTATCTACAATGTAGTCACTTTGTCTACAATGTGTAGTCACTTTATCTACAATGTGTAGTCACTTTGTCTACAATGTGTAGTCACTTTGTCTACAATGTGTAGTCACTTTGTCTACAATGGGTAGTCACTTTATCTACAATGTAGTCACTTTATCTACAATGTAGTCACTTTATCTACAATGTGTAGTCACTTTATCTACAATGTGTAGTCACTTTATCTACAATGTGTAGTCACTTTATCTACAATGTGTAGTCACTTTATCTACAATGTAGTCACTTTATCTACAATGTAGTCACTTTATCTACAATGTGTAGTCACTTTATCTACAATGTGTAGTCACTTTGTCTACAATGTAGTCACTTTGTCTACAATGTGTAGTCACTTTATCTACAATGTGTAGTCACTTTATCTACAATGTGTAGTCACTTTATCTACAATGTAGTCACTTTATCTACAATGTAGTCACTTTATCTCCGAAAGTGTAGTCATTTTATCTACAATGAGTAGTCACTTTATGTACAATGTGTAGTCACTTTGTCTACAATGTAGTCACTTTGTCTACAATGTGTAGTCACTTTATCTACAATGGGTAGTCACTTTATCTACAATGTGTAATCGGTTTATATTTACTTGCTCAATACGAAATTTTGTAATTTTAAGTTATCAAAACAATTCATTTTAAGTTTAATACACTTGCACAATTGTTATAGGAAACTTAACCACAATTTTCTGATGTATTCTTTTGAGAAAATTACCATAGAGCCGTGTAAAAGCTTTATATGGGAATTTTGAATTTTCGGTAAAAACGCTGAAATTGCTTCAATGTTGATTCTTGCACTGCTTAGTCAATTTCCTTTTTTATTAACGATGTTCTGCTTGTTTGAGGCAACAAAGGATAATTTACATATAAACACAGGCAGAAAAGGAAAAAATATAGATTGATGGACACAGTTATTGAGTTAATGATAAGGTTTAAGGCATATATACACTTTTAATTCTAAAACCGTCGGTATTAATTCTACTAAATATCAACACTAAGCAGTTTTTAAAACATTATTCATCATGTAAACAACCATACAATACCAGGAAATTAAAAATATTGTTTAAGTTGCAACTTTACTTATCCGCGTCTTTCTGAATATCAAAGCCCAATTTAAAATCATTTTGAAATGGTCTAGTACATTTGTAGCATATGAGTTATACTCACTAGATGGCGTCACTGAAACTCTCTTGTTGAAATTCCAGGTGTACAATACCTGTAGTATCTACTATGAATGATTTATGATAAATGTTGACATGGTCTAGTTAATCTTAGATAAACAGAAAAAAAATCATAAATAAAAAAAACTATTAAAAAAGAATCATGAAATATGTGAATTTCTATTCTTTGGCAGAAACTGGGCTCCTGGACAACCGGACAACGCCGGCGGAGAGCACTGTTTGGAAATACGATACGATTTTGGCTTTGACTGGAATGATCATGGATGCTCGGAAAAGAAAGATTTCATTTGCGAAGCTCCGTAAGTTCTCTTTGTATTTTACAATTCGGAAGTATAAAGATCAATATATATTAACTGATGTTTGTGAGTTTATCCGCTACAATTTATTGCTAAAAGTCTGAAGCAATTCGGAGTGAATTCAATACAAATTTCTTTTAAACGTCATTTTTTAATACGTTATATTTTTAGCACTTACCTGTTAAAAATGGTTAAATATCATTTCAAATATTTTACCTTTTCAAATATTTTACAATTTACGAAATCAAAGCATTTTTGAAATATTTAACAATCTTTAAGTACGTACCTATAAGTACTTAATTGTCTAGATGATTCTAAAACATTTTTAGTTATTCCAGTTTGAAATGTCTATCTATTTTTAATGTCTTAATATTTTGAATGTGTTTCTGTTTTAAATATCTTTTTATCCCTTTGAAATATCTATTGTTGGTAACTATCCCAGTGGTCGCGGTGACTAAGTGGTGTAGGCCACTGACCGTCTTTATCTCTAGCCCTCCACCTCTTGGCCGCGGTGACTATGTGGTGTAGGCCACTGACCGCCTTTATCACTAGCCCTCCACCTCTTGGCCGCGGTATCAACACTAAGTGGTTAAAACATTGACCGCCTTTATCATCATGTCCACCTCTACCCGGTGACTAAGTGGTTGAGGAGTCACCGTCTTTATCACTTCCACCTCTTGGCCGCGGTGACTATGTGGTGTAGGCCACTGACCGCCTTTATCACTAGCCCTCCACCTCTTGGCCGCGGTGACTAAGTGGTTAAGGAGTGTGACCGCCTTTATTAAGCTCTCCATCTTGTCCGACACTATGTGGTGTAGGCCACTGACCGTCTTTATCACTAGCTCTCCAGCTCTTGGCCGCGGTGCCTAAGTGGTTGAGCCAAAAGTCTTTATCACAGGTCTCCACCTCTTGGCCGCGATGACTATGTGGTGTAGGCCACTGACCGCCTTTATCACTAGCTCTCCACCTCTTGGCCGCGGTAATTATGTGGTATAGGCCACTGACCGTCTTTACCACTAGCTCTCCACCTCTTGTCCGCGGTGACTATATATTAACTGTGTAGGCCACTGACCGTCTTTATCACTAGCTCTCCACCTTTCTTGTCCGCGGTTTTTTAATACGTTATATTTTTACCGTCACTAGGTCTCCAACTCTTGGCCGCTGTGACTAAGTGGTTGACAAGTCTGACCGTCACTAGGTCTCCAACTCTTGGCCGCCTATAACTTGGTGTAGGCCACTGACCACTTTAGTCATTAGGAAATCTCCACCTCTTGGCCGCGGTAACTATGTGGTGTAGGCCACTGACCGTCTTTATCTCTAGGTCTCCACCTCTTGGCCGCGGTCACTATGTGGTGTAGGCCACTGACCGTCTTTATCACTAGGTCTCCACCTCTTGGCCGCGGTGACTAAGTGGTTGAGGAGTCTGACCGTCTTTATCACTAGCCCTCCACCTCTTGGCCGCGGTGACTAAGTGGTGTAGACCTCTGACCGTCTTTATCATTAGGTCTCCACCTCTTGGCCGCGGTCACTATGTGGTGTAGGCCACTGACCGTCTTTATCACTAGGTCTCCACCTCTTGGCCGCGGTAACTAAGTGGTGTAGGCCACTGACCGTCTTTACCACTAGCTCTCCACCTCTTGTCCGCGGTGTCTATGTGGTGTAGGCCACTGACCGACTTTATCACTAGCCCTCCACCTCTTGGCCGCGGTGACTAAGTGGTTAAGGAGTCTGACCGTCTTTATTACTAGCTCTCCACCTCTTGTCCGCGGTTACTATGTGGTGTAGGCCACTGACCGTCTTTATCACTAGCTCTCCAGCTCTTGGCCGCGGTGCCTAAGTGGTTGAGGAGTCTGACCGTCTTTATCACTAGGTCTCCACCTCTTGGCCGCGATGACTATGTGGCGTAGGCCACTGACCGCCTTTATCACTAGCTCTCCACCTCTTGGCCGCGGTAATTATGTGGTATAGGCCACTGACCGTCTTTACCACTAGCTCTCCACCTCTTGTCCGCGGTGACTATGTGGTGTAGGCCACTGACCGTCTTTATCACTAGCTCTCCACCTCTTGTCCGCGGTGACTAAGTGGTTGAGGAGTCTGACCGTCACTAGGTCTCCAACTCTTGGCCGCTGTGACTACGACTCTTGGCCGCGGTAACTAAGTGGTGTAGGCCACTGACCGTCTTTATCACTAGGTCTCCACCTCTTGGCCGCGGTAACTATGTGGTGTAGGCCACTGACCGTCTTTATCACTAGGTCTCCACCTCTTGGCCGCGGTCACTATGTGGTGTAGGCCACTGACCGTCTTTATCACTAGGTCTCCACCTCTTGGCCGCGGTAACTAAGTGGTGTAGGCCACTGACCGTCTTTATCACTAGGTCTCCACCTCTTGGCCGCGGTAACTATGTGGTGTAGGCCACTGACCGTCTTTATCATTAGGTCTCCACCTCTTGGCCGCGGTCACTATGTGGTGTAGGCCACTGACCGTCTTTATCACTAGGTCTCCACCTCTTGGCCGCGGTAACTAAGTGGTGTAGGCCACTGACCGTCTTTACCACTAGCTCTCCACCTCTTGTCCGCGGTGTCTATGTGGTGTAGGCCACTGACCGACTTTATCACTAGCCCTCCACCTCTTGGCCGCGGTGACTAAGTGGTTAAGGAGTCTGACCGTCTTTATTACTAGCTCTCCACCTCTTGTCCGCGGTTACTATGTGGTGTAGGCCACTGACCGTCTTTATCACTAGCTCTCCAGCTCTTGGCCGCGGTGCCTAAGTGGTTGAGGAGTCTGACCGTCTTTATCACTAGGTCTCCACCTCTTGGCCGCGATGACTATGTGGCGTAGGCCACTGACCGCCTTTATCACTAGCTCTCCACCTCTTGGCCGCTGTAATTATGTGGTATAGGCCACTGACCGTCTTTACCACTAGCTCTCCACCTCTTGTCCGCGGTGACTATGTGGTGTAGGCCACTGACCGTCTTTATCACTAGCTCTCCACCTCTTGTCCGCGGTGACTAAGTGGTTGAGGAGTCTGACCGTCACTAGGTCTCCAACTCTTGGCCGCTGTGACTAAGTGGTTGAGGAGTCTGACCGTCACTAGGTCTCCAACTCTTGGCCGCGGTAACTAAGTGGTGTAGGCCACTGACCGTCTTTATCACTAGGTCTCCACCTCTTGGCCGCGGTAACTATGTGGTGTAGGCCACTGACCGTCTTTATCACTAGGTCTCCACCTCTTGGCCGCGGTAACTATGTGGTGTAGGCCACTGACCGTCTTTATCACTAGGTCTCCACCTCTTGGCCGCGGTAACTAAGTGGTGTAGGCCACTGACCGTCTTTATCACTAGGTCTCCACCTCTTGGCCGCGGTAACTATGTGGTGTAGGCCACTGACCGTCTTTATCACTAGGTCTCCACCTCTTGGCCGCGGTCACTATGTGGTGTAGGCCACTGACCGTCTTTATCACTAGGTCTCCACCTCTTGGCCGCGGTAACTAAGTGGTGTAGGCCACTGACCGTCTTTATCACTAGGTCTCCACCTCTTGGCCGCGGTCACTATGTGGTGTAGGCCACTGACCGTCTTTATCACTAGCTCTCCACCTCTTGGCCGCGGTCACTAAGTGGTGTAGGCCACTGACCGTCTTTATCACTAGCTCTCCACCTCTGGGTCGCGAGTTTCAAAGAGACCTGGCACGTTCCAGGATTTACAGTATCATACCTATATTTCTGTTGCATGCAACCTGTTTTTTTATGTCTTTTAGTGGGAAAAGGTAAACAAAACTACAAATCTTCCACTAGTTTCCTCACTCAAAGTTTCTACAAAAGATACACAAGTGAAAATTACCTTTTACTACAACTTAAGAATTAGATACAGTAGGGTCAAAGAATGTACAAAAGACACACAAGTGAATAGTACCTTTTACTACAAATTAAGAATTAGATACAGTAGGGTCAAAGAATGTACAAAAGACACACAAGTGAATAGTACCTTTAATACAAATTAAGAATTAGATACAGTAGGGACAAAAATTGTACAAAAGACACACAAGTGAATAGTACCTTTTACTACAAATTAGAGTTAGATACAGAAGAGCCAAACAATAAATTAAACTGCATCTTACAGCTTATTCATACTAGACTGGTGCCTTTGTTATCACTGACGAGTCCTGGAAGGACGACACAGCTGTATATTTGTATTAATAGGTACTATTCACTTGTGTGTCTTTTGTACAATCTTTGTATTAAAGGTACTATTCACTTGTGTGTCTTTTGTACAATCTTTGTATTAAAGGTACTATTCACTTGTGTGTCTTTTGTACAATCTTTGTATTAAAGGTACTATTCACTTGTGTGTCTTTTGTACAATCTTTGTATTAAAAGGTACTATTCACCTGTGTGTCTTTTGTACAATCTTTGACCCTACTGTATCTAATTCTTAAGTTGTAGTAAAAGGTACTATTCATTTGTGTGCCTTTTATACAATCTTTGACCCTACTGTATCTAATTCTTAATTTGTAGTAAAAGGTACTATTCACTTGTGTCTTTTGTACAACCTTTGACCCTACTGTATCTAATTCTAAATTTGTATTAAAAGGTACTATTCACTTGTGTGTCTTTTGTACAATCTTTGACCCTACTCTATCTAATTCTTAATTTGTAGTAAAAGGTACTATTCACTTGTGTCTTTTGTACAATCTTTGTCCCTACTGTATCTAATTCTAAATTTGTAGTAAAAGGTACTATTCATTTGTGTCTTTTGTACAATCTTTGACCCTACTGTATCTAATTCTTAATTTGTATTAAAAGGTACTATTCACTTGTATGTCTTTTGTACAATCTTTGGCCCTACTGCATCTAATTCTTAATTTGTATTAAAAGGTACTATTCACTTGTATGTCTTTTGTACAATTTTTGTCCCTACTGTATCTACTTCTTGATTTGTAGTAAAGGGTACTATTCACTTGTGTCTTTTGTACAATCTTTGTCCCTACTGTATCTAATTCTTAATTTGTAGTAAAAGGTACTATTCACCTGTGTGTCTTTTGTACAGTCTTTGATCCTACTGTATCTAATTCTTGATTTGTAGTAAAAGGTACTATTCACTTGTGTGTCTTTTGTACAATCTTTGTCCCTACTGTATCTAATTCTTAATTTGTAGTAAAATGTACTATTCACTTGTGTGCCTTTTGTACAATCTTTGTCCCTACTGTATCTAATTCTTAATTTGTAGTAAAAGGTACTATTCACTTGTGTGCCTTTTGTACAATCTTTGACCCTACTGTATCTAATTCTTAATTTGTAGTAAAAGGTACTATTCACTTGTGTGTCTTTTGTACAATTTTTGTCCCTACTGTATCTAATTCTTAATTTGTAGTTAAAGGTACTATTCACTTGTGTGTCTTTTGTACAATCTTTGACCCTACTGTATCTAATTCTTAATTTGTAGTTAAAGGTACTATTCACTTGTGTGTCTTTTGTACAATCTTTGACCCTACTGTATCTAATTCTTAATTTGTAGTAAAAGGTACTATTCACTTGTGTGTCTTTTGTACAATCTTTGACCCTACTCTATCTAATTCTTAATTTGTAGTAAAAGGTACTATTCACTTGTGTGTCTTTTGTACAATCTTTGTCCATACTGTATCTAATTCTTAATTTGTAGTAAAGGGTACTATTCACTTGTGTGTCTTTTGTACAATCTTTGTCCATACTGTATCTAATTCTTAATTTGTAGTAAAGGGTACTATTCACTTGTGTGTCTTTTTTTACAATTTCTGTCCCTACTGTATCTAATTCTTAATTTGTAGTAAAAGGTACTATTCACTTGTGTGCCTTTTGTACAATTTTGTCCCTACTGTATCTAATTCTTAATTTGTAGTAAAAGGTACATACTATTCAAATGTGTGCCATTTTGTACAATCTTTGATAAAGGTAACATACTGTGATTCCATTCTTACATTTGTAGTAAAAGGTACTATTCACTTGTGTGCCTTTTGTACATCTTTGACCCTACTGTATCTAATTCAGTGATAAAGGTAACTACTACACTTGTGTGTCTTTTACATCTTTGACATATACAGTATAAAGGTAACATTTGTACTAAAATGATTCCATTTACATGTGTGTCTTAATACAGTGATAAAGGTATCATTCCAAATGATTCCATTTACATCTACATATTAAAGGTAACATTTTATACAAATGATTCCATTTAATCTACATGATTAACATTACTGATGCTTTACATAGTTTGTGATAAAGGTAACATACTACAAATGATTCCATTTACATACATATCAGTACAGTGATAAAGGTAACATACTACAAATGATTCCATTTACATCTACATAACATTTAAAGGTAACATACACAAATTTCCATTTACATTACATAATACAGTGATAAAGGTAACATACTACAAATGTTCCATTTACATCTACATAATACAGTGATAAAGGTAACATACTACAAATGATTCCATTTACATCTACATATCTACATAATACAGTGATAAAGATAACAGACTACAAATGATTCCATTTACATCTACATAATACAGTGATAAAGGTAACATACTACAAATGATTCCATTTACATCTACATAATACAGTGATAAAGGTAACATACTACAAATGATTCCATTTACATCTACATATACATAACAAAGTGATAAAGGTAACAGACTACAAATGATTCCATTTACATCTACATATCTATAATACAGTGATAAAGGTAACATACTACAAATGATTCCATTTACATCTACATAATAACAGTGATAAAGGTAACATACTACAAATGATTCCATTTACATCTACATATCTATATAACACAGTGATAAAGGTAACATACTACAAATGATTCCTTTTACATCTACATAATACAGTGATAAAGGTAACATACTACAAATGATTCCATTTACATCTACATATCTACATAATTCACAGTGATAAAGGTAACATACTACAAATGATTCCATTTACATCTACATAATACAGTGATAAAGGTAACATACTACAAATGATTCCATTTACATCTACATATCTACATAATACAGTGATAAAGGTAACAGACTACAAATGATTCCATTTACATCTACATATCTACATAATACAGTGATAAAGGTAACAGACTACAAATGATTCCATTTACATCTACATAATACAGTGATAAAGGTAACATACTACAAATGATTCCATTTACATCTACATATCTACGTAATACAGTGATAAAGGTAACAGACTACAAATGATTCCATTTACATCTACATATCTACATAACACAGTGATAAAGGTAACAGACTACAAATGATTCCATTTACATCTACATATCTACATAACACAGTGATAAAGGTAACATACTACAAATGATTCCATTTACATCTACATAATACAGTGATAAAGGTAACAGACTACAAACGATTCCATTTACATCTACATATCTACATAATACAGTGATAAAGGTAACAGACTACAAATGATTCCAACATCTACATATACATACATAACACAGTGATAAAGGTAACAGACTACAAATGATTCCATTTACATCTACATATCACAGTGATAAAGGTAACATACTACAAATGATTCCATTTACATCTACATATCTACATAATACAGTGATAAAGGTAACATACTACAAATGATTCCATTTACATCTACATATCTACATAATACAGTGATAAAGGTAACATACTACAAATGATTCCATTTACATCTACATATCTACATAATACAGTGATAAAGATAACAGACTACAAATGATTCCATTTACATCTACATATCTACATAACACAGTGATAAAGGTAACATACTACAAATGATTCCATTTACATCTACATATCTACATAACACAGTGATAAAGGTAACATACTACAAATGATTCCATTTACATCTACATATCTACATAACACAGTGATAAAGGTAACAGACTACAAATGATTCCATTTACATCTACATATCTACATAACACAGTGATAAAGGTAACAGACTACAAATGATTCCATTTACATCTACATAATACAGTGATAAAGGTAACATACTACAAATGATTCCATTTACATCTACATATCTACATAATACAGTGATAAGGGTAACAGACTACAAATGATTCCATTTACATCTACATATCTACATAATACAGTGATAAAGGTAACATACTACAAATGATTCCATTTACATCTACATATCTACATAATACAGTGATAAAGGTAACAGACTACAAATGATTCCATTTACATCTACATAATAATACAGTGATAAAGGTAACATACTACAAATGATTCCATTTACATCTACATAATACAGTGATAAAGGTAACATACTACAAATGATTCCATTTACATCTACATAATACAGTGATAAAGGTAACATACTACAAATGATTCCATTTACATCTACATAATACAGTGATAAAGGTAACATACTACAAATGATTCCATTTACATCTACATAATACAGTGATAAAGGTAACATACTACAAATGATTCCATTTACATCTACATATCTACATAATACAGTGATAAAGGTAACAGACTACAAATGATTCCATTTACATCTACATACAGTGATAAAGGTAACATACTACAAATGATTCCATTTACATCACATAATACAGTGATAAAGGTAACATACTACAAATGATTCCATTTACATCTACATAATACAGTGATAAAGGTAACAGACTACAAATGATTCCATTTACATCTACATAATACAGTGATAAAGGTAACATACTACAAATGATTCCATTTACATCTACATAATACAGTGATAAAGGTAACATACTACAAATGATTCCATTTACATCTACATAATACAGTGATAAAGGTAACATACTACAAATGATTCATTTACATCTACATAATACAGTGATAAAGGTAACATACTACAAATGATTCCATTTACATCTACATATCAGTGATAAAGGTAACATAACAAATGACAGTGATAAAGGTAACATACTACAAATGATTCCATTTACATCTACATATCTACATAACACAGTGATAAAGGTAACAGACTACAAATGATTCCATTTACATCTACATATCTACATAACACAGTGATAAAGGTAACATACTACAAATGATTCCATTTACATCTACATAATACAGTGATAAAGGTAACATACTACAAATGATTCCATTTACATCTACATATCTACATAACACAGTGATAAAGGTAACAGATTCCATTTACATCTACATATACAGATAATTTACATCTACATATCTACATAACACAGTGATAAAGGTAACAGACTACAAATGATTCCATTTACATCTACATATCTACATAACACAGTGATAAAGATAACAGACTACAAATGATTCCATTTACATCTACATATCTACATAATACAGTGATAAAGGTAACAGACTACAAATGATTCCATTTACATCTACATATCTACATAACACAGTGATAAAGGTAACAGACTACAAATGATTCCATTTACATCTACATAATACAGTGATAAAGGTAACATACTACAAATGATTCCATTTACATCTACATATCTACATAACACAGTGATAAAGGTAACAGACTACAAATGATTCCATTTACATCTACATATCTACATAACACAGTGATAAAGGTAACAGACTACAAATGATTCCATTTACATCTACATATCTACATAATACAGTGATAAGGGTAACAGACTACAAATGATTCCATTTACATCTACATATCTACATAACACAGTGATAAAGGTAACAGACTACAAATTATTCCATTTACATCTACATATCTACATAATACAGTGATAAAGGTAACATAACAAATGATAAAGGTCATTTACATCTACATATCTACATATCTACATACAGTGATAAAGGTAACAGACTACAAATGATTCCATTTGCATCTACATGATACAGTGATAAAGGTAACATACTACAAATGATTCCATTTACATCTACATAATACAGTGATAAAGGTAACATACTACAAATGATTCCATTTACATCTACATATCTACATAATACAGTGATAAAGGTAACATACTACAAATGATTCCATTTACATCTACATAATACAGTGATAAAGGTAACATACTACAAATGATTCCATTTACATCTACATAATACAGTGATAAAGGTAACATACTACAAATGATTCCATTTACATCTACATAATACAGTGATAAAGGTAACATACTACAAATGATTCCATTTACATCTACATAGCACAGTGATAAAGGTAACATACTACAAATGATTCCATTTACATCTACATATCTACATAATACAGTGATAAAGGTAACATACTACAAATGATTCCATTTACATATAAAAATACAGTTCATCTAGATATAGTCGAATATAATCACAAAGTTTCCAAGATAGCTTGAATATAAGTAACCTACAGACTACGTTCATTCGAATATTGGCACTGTTCAGAATATACACATGTACTAGACACTGTTCTATTTATCTAATATAAAATAAAATGACGAAAATTATTTAATTATGGGACTGCTGCACCTTCTAGTCTAGATGCCATTAGCATCACTGACGAGTCCTAGAAGAACAAAATTGGTGTATGATGTAACATCACTGACGAGTCCTAGAAAGACAAAATTGGTGTATGATGTAGCATCACTGACGACTCCTAGAAGGACAAAACAGCTGTATGATGTAGCATCACTGACGAGTCCTAGAAGAACAAAATTGGTGTATGATGTAGCATCACTGACGAGTCCTAGAAGGACAAAATTGGTGTATGATGTAGCATCACTGACGAGTCCTAGAAGGACAAAATTGGTGTATGATGAAGCATCACTGACGAGTCCTAGAAGAACAAAATTGATGTATGATGTAACATCACTGACGAGTCCTAGAAGAACAAAATTGGTGTATGATGTAGCATCACTGACGAGTCCTAGAAGGACAAAATTGGTGTATGATGTAGCGTCACTGACGAGTCCTAGAAAGACAAAATTGGTGTATGATGTAGCATCACTGACGAGTCCTAGAAGAACAAAATTGGTGTATGATGTAGCATCACTGACGAGTCCTAGAAGGACAAAATTGGTGTATGATGTAACATCACTGACGAGTCCTAGAAGAACAAAATTGGTGTATGATGTAGCATCACTGACGAGTCCTAGAAGGACAAAATTGGTGTATGATGTAACATCACTGACGAGTCTTAGAAGAACAAAATTGGTGTATGATGTAGCATCACTGACGAGTCCTAGAAGAACAAAATTGGTGTATGATGTAGTTTAATTCATTGCTGGGCTCTATTGTACCTAACTCTGAATGATTAAAACGGTCGTATTCACTTGTGTGTGTTTTGTACAATTTTCTGTTTCAGCGCTGTTAGGACAGGCATAGATAAAGGATTTAAGGGGATCTAAGAAATATCCAAACCTAGATTTTTATTAATGAAAAAATAAAAATGAAACGAAAAATGAAAATTTGAAGTAAATCTTAATCGGAAACAAACTCTATAATTTTACCGGATCAAATTTTCGCGGTTTCGTCAAAAATATTTTAAGCAAAGACGAGCAACGGTCTTAGCTTTCAATGATATTATCCGTACAAAGGGCAATATTAGAGTCTTTTAATCATTACCTTTAAACTCTTTACATTTTTTTGAATTTTTTCTCTCGTCTAATTCTTATATTTAAAGAAGATAAATTCGAAGCATTCAACTAGACAAACTTCACTCTAAAAACAATGAGGTAGTTGAATACAACGTGAACAAGTTTCAGTTTGTATGGGTTTGACTATCTACCGTTATTGATTACACTCCTGACCTATCATATAACTATCTCTTATTTCAGTAGGTCATTTATTTTGTGATTACGCAATGTTTGTGTGACTCCCTGAGCAATCGTCTTCATATAACCAAGTCTAGAACGTGGGCGATGTAAATTATCAACTAAGTTATGCATCATAACTACTCTTTATTCAAAAGGCTTCTTAATTACTAAATACGAAGTGTGTTTTACTCCAACAACCGGCGGAGGTTGGTGTTCCTCAGAGAAATGGACCAGCCTATGTATCCATGTCCTTAACACGCTTAAACACGCTCTGGATAGTACATGAATAGCTTTCCATGTGTTTTTAGTTAAGGAGCCTAACAGGCTTTTTCAGGGGGCGTTGAACAAGTGATTAAATATCTCATTTAAAATATATCAGAAAACATAAAGTAAATGTTTATTTAAAAATTACCTGACTTTATTATTTTAATTTTGTGGGATGTTTCTATGTTATACTGACTTTCACATTTCTGTTGCAGGTACGAAACAGGCGGGATCTCTGTTATTGGCTAATTGAATAGTGTCAACATTATCTCAGTGTTTGTTTCACATAACAATGGGTGTAATTAATTAGATTAAACTTCTATATATATCTACATATATATATTGTTGTCAATTGTACTGTACACAATGTTTTATGTTAAGTCAAATTGTTCACATGGTATATCGACTACTAAAAACCATCAAAACAAAAGAAATGTTCCACTACATCAAAACAAAAGAAAATACTTCACGCCAACAAAACAAAAGATAATGTTATATCACATCAAAACAAAAAATAATGTTATATCACATCAAAACAAAACAAAATATTCCACCACATAATTAAGAAATATTAATAAGTATTCCATCAAATTAAATCATATTAAAATGCGCACAATACAGGTATACTTTAGGAAAACTTAAGGCGCAAAGTTTAAAGAGATGTTTTGATTGTCCGTATTGATACATTAAATGATGTAGACCTGGTTTCCTCATCTTTGTATGAATGTTAGTGTCTTGGATTATGGGGCAGAACAGGTAAAATTATCAGGCAAAATGAAGTGCTTCATACGACGTTTTGTCAAACACATGTTTGTGGACGATGTAGTTGTTTGTGAACGATGTAGTTGTGTGTGGACCATGTAGTTGTGTATGGACCATGTAGTTGTTTGTGGACCATGTGGTTGTTTGTGGACCATGTAGTTGTGTATGGACCATGGAGTTGTTTGTGGACATGTAGATGTTTGTGGACGATGTAGATGTTTGTGGACGATGTAGTTGTTTGTGGACGATGTAGTTGTGTGTGGACCATGTAGTTGTGTATGGACCATGTAGTTGTTTGTGGACCATGTGGTTGTTTGTGGATCATGTGGTTGTTTGTGGACGATGTAGATGTTTGTGGACCATGGAGTTGTTTGTGGACCATGTAGATGTTTGTGGACCATGGAGTTGTCTGTGGACGATGTAGTTGTTTGTGGACCATGGAGTTGTTTGTGGACCATGTAGATGTTTGTGGACGATGTAGTTGTTTGTGGACGATGTAGTTGATGTTTGTGGACGATGTAGTTGTTTGTGTGTAGTTGTTTGTGGACCATGTAGTTGTTTGTGGACCATGGACTGTGGACATGTAGTTGTTTGTGGACCATGTAGTTGTTGTTTGTTTGTGGACGATGTAGTTGTTTGTGGACGATGTAGTTGTGTATGGACCATGTTGTGTATGTGTAGTTGTGGGACCATGTGGTTGTTTGTGGATGTAGTTGTGTATGGACCATGGAGTTGTTTGTGGACCATGTAGTTGTTTGTGGACCATGTAGTTGTTTGTGGACCATGTAGATGTTTGTGGACGATGTAGATGTTTGTGGACGATGTAGTTGTTTGTGGACGATGTAGTTGTTTGTGGACGATGTAGTTGTGTGTGGACCATGTAGTTGTGTATGGACCATGTAGTTGTTTGTGGACCATGTGGTTGTTTGTGGACCATGTGGTTGTTTGTGGACGATGTAGATGTTTGTGGACCATGGAGTTGTCTGTGGACGATGTAGTTGTTTGTGGACCATGGAGTTGTTTGTGGACCATGTAGATGTTTGTGGACGATGTAGTTGTTTGTGGACGATGTAGTTGTTTGTGGACCATGTAGTTGTTTGTGGACCATGTAGATGTCTGTGGACGATGTAGTTGTTTGTGGACCATGTAGTTGTTTGTGGACCATGTAGATGTTTGTGGACGATGTAGTTGTTTGTGGACGATGTAGTTGTGTATGGACCACGTAGTTGTGTATGGACCATGTAGTTGTTTGTGGACCATGTGGTTGTTTGTGGACCATGTAGTTGTGTATGGACCATGGAGTTGTTTGTGGACCATGTAGTTGTTTGTGGACCATGTAGTTGTTTGTGGACCATGTAGATGTTTGTGGACGATGTAGATGTTTGTGGACGATGTAGTTGTTTGTGGACGATGTAGTTGTTTGTGGACAATGTAGTTGTTTGTGGACAATGTAGTTGTCAAATATCAGATAGAATTGAAATTATTTATTGATTGACTCTTCATTTTTTTCCGCTCGTTAGCTCGTCATTTTCGCCTTTTCCCTTCATTGTTCCATTTTCATTCTGATGGAAGAGGAACTTTACAATCATAAATTGTCCCGAAAAAAACTATGAATGCTTGTTTCTCAACAAAAATAATGTATATAGATTTTCATGCACCGAAAAATGTAGTGCAGCAACATAATAGTTTTATTTTGTATTTTTAATACGTAAGAATTAATATATTTAAACATCCACTGTAACCCAAAACGTTGGTCTTGTGACATGAGTAGTCATGGTGAAACAAACGATCAATTCTGTGCGACAGGAGACAATTAAGTAAATCATTTGTTATTCGCAAATTTCATAATAAAAATATCAGACTCGGAATAAAATGAAATAGAAAAAATAATGTCCTGATAGTGTCACAGCCTCCTCTGATAATCGAGCGGGTGCTGCAGTTCCTTGTTTAAAACTATACAGTTACGGTACCTTTAATTTATCGACTATTTGCTTCCACAATTCAGTAATGCGGTAACTTGTTTATGATACTTCATTAGCTTGCTATTTAAGAGAAAAGTAACCGATAAGTTTCTGGTATTTTTAAAGAAGTCACGTATAATTAATACTTCGATCCCTTCAATTTTGTTGAACAAAATGGAGGGCCTTAAGGAGAAGTCGAGTTTGAATTGGTCTTTAACAGTGTTATTTCGTCAAGTAAACCTTTTGCGATGTCTCCATGTGGTCAGATCAACTTATTTAGTTGGGATGTGATAATTTATTATATAGTCACTGCCGTCAGTAAAATAAAAAAAAATCTTATCGTTACATTAATAATAATTTGCTTATTTCATCTTAAATCGTTTTCTAAATTCTAAAAATTAAACTGTCTTCACTGGAATAGAATGTAGAAATGTTGGCCATCTGACACTTAGGCACCCTAAGGACATAAAAATTCTATCTGAAGTCATGTCACTTACTTTACGTTTCGGCAAACTTCGGAACACCTTTGAACTTTCTCATGAGTCTCCGCTTGATTTTTCGTTTGTTCATATTTTGGTCTAGTTTTATTGGAAATGGAATTCTATTATGTTGACATGTTGGTATTTATTTGTTGCTTTAACAAAGTCGGTATTTTGATATAACACATGATATAATGAACACAGCCATTTTTGAATGTTTTAATTTTTTCATGAACGATCGATTATTGTTCATAAGACCATACTCTTCTATTAACATGACTTGGCCCATTAGATACAGTATATGTACCTAACAAGAAGGACAATTGATATCATTCATGTCTACTGCGTAAAGACAGATTTACACGGATATTCATGCACGAAGTAAAAGAAAAAGACCACGTGTTCTGAAAGGGTACGCGTTTTCTCCTCTATCCACGACGCCCGCCGTGTAATCCAAGCAACAAATGCGAAATTCTTATAGAATTATCAATTATATAACAACGGTAATATTATTCATAGTAACGAACATGGATCAAATATAATTTCATATCACATCCCTATTAGATCACAGAGACGCAATTTTAACTTTAATGACCCATGGTCACATATTTACATACAAGGAACAATGAATCAGTCAAGCGAGACGAAAGAAAGGTGACATTACGGATCAGTGGATGTATGATGATAGATCCGGAGGCAACAAAGGCAGATGAAGAGCTCTGAATTGTTTTCTTCACAAGGATAACGTGTATTAAAAAACTCTGGAGAATTGGTTGTTAACAAACTGAAGGAATTTCTATGTCTGCGAGAGCAAGAAAACATAAAATACTAACACAATAGTCTCTGTGAGATGCTGATTAACACATTATCTCAGAAATCACTGATTCTTACTGAACGGATTCTGCGTGGAAAAAAATTAGCAAGTCGTAAAAAATCGAAAGAAAAAAAAACTAATATATCCTTTATAATATGAAGTACATTTCTATGTATGTGTAGCAAACAAATAGATCATAGAATTCCTATCGATTAACCTGCGATTCCTAATGAAGTAATCGATTGTTTTGATTCTCAGTAACTGAGATAAAAACTCACACCTTCTCTTACGCTTCCAGACCACGGTCGTGTATGTGTCCATTCTAACACTGAAAAAGTGGAGATGTAATTGATCTTAGCGGGATACTGGACAAATGTCTCGTGGCATAAAATGTATCCCTAAGGAACCTGATATATACTGTGAATATATCCTGTCACATAGGACGTGTTTCCATAGTAACCTGACATATGGTGTGAATATATACTGTCACATAGGACCTGTTACCAAAGTAACCAGATATTTGGTGTGGACTTCTTGTGCAACGAAGGACATGTTACCATAGTAACCAGATATATGATGTGAAACTCTCCTGCAACGAAGGACATATTACCATAATAACCAAAGGTAAATGACACGAATCACTTTTAGCACACAGTTATTAATTATATTCCACTTTCATAGTCGTGACAGTAACAATCAAGAGATTCCATTACGTAATCAGTAAAGAAGTGCCCGGATATTTAACCATTTTTTGTGATGACACAGAAAATTAACATTGACCTTCCAAGGACAGGCGTACGACAGAAGCTATACCTATAATGATACATGCCAGTAGCGCAGATATACATAACGTAATCATTTATATGTTCGCCGCCTCACGATTTGAAAAACATGGATAATTTCCTATCATTGCCAAAAATAATGCCAGACTACAAAATTTAATTTTTGAAAAAGGTTTTTACCGTTTTTTTTTCGGCGACATTTCTTGGCCATTATATGTACATATTTGCAACTACAACAGAACTGAGAAAGGTGATAACGCCATGGTGACCACAGAACAATTGGTATACATCATTGTAATGTGTGTGGCGGGGATTGTGACTGTGACAGGAAATGGCCTCCTTATATATATCATGTGTAAACAACGTAGTCTTAGAAATGTCAGTAATTTCTATATGGCCTCTCTGTCCATCGCCGACACGGGTGTCGGGTTATTTGTGATCGCTGCTATCGTCGTCACCATTATGGAAATTCCTGTACCGGTTGGTTGGTGTTATTTTTCTCCTTATTTTGAACTCTCGACCCTGTCTGCCGGAATCTTTTCCTCCTTACTCATCTCCTACGATCGACACCTGGCCGTGTCTAAGGCGCTGTCCTATCATCCGACGAAACGTTCGGCTGTGACGTCATTGGTGTTAGTTTGGGTTTCAGCATTCGTCTATAGTTCGCGTATATTTCTGCAGTACGAAGTGGCCAAGTTATTGAGCAGTGGTTCTGTGTTAGCAGCCGTGGCAAATGACAATACTACGTCGATCTTAACTGAAGACGACGATGATAAAAAGAACGGATTTTGTAATGTGTTGGCGGAGGAAGATTACAATGACTTGATATTTAGATGTATCGATTTCGTCTTCCTGTTTATAATCCCTATCACCTGTATGGTGTATTGGTATAGGGGTATTGTGAAGACCCTGTGGGCTGTTAACGTCACAACTACAGCTATTATAGCGAAGAAGAGAAGAGTCGTCAAATTGCTCATCATCAATGTGGTGGTCTTCTTCGCCTGCTGGATACCTTTCTATCTGGCAGACATAATCAACGACTCAATCGCTGTACTGATGAGTAACCATGACGATGATTTCGAAGAAGACGCTAGCTCAGAGGTCGCCCGACTCTGTCTTATCTTCTTTGCCGTATCACATAGTTATTTAAACCCTATCATTTTTCTATATTTTCATTCAGAATTTAGAGTGATACTGTTGTCACTGCTCTGCAAATGCGTTTCTAAAAGGCGCATGCGCGTTGAACAACAGACGGAATACAGACTGAACACTATTAGTTAATATAATTGGTATATAAAGAACTGGGTATTCTAATTAGTATCTAAACACATCATTAGGTATGTGTTACTTTATAAATCTTAACCAAAATTATCAAATTCAGAAAACATGAAAGTGTATTTTTTTAAGTTTTCTATGAAGAAGGTGCCCAGGCCACAAAAACGATTTATAGTTTACATTCTTAAAAGTGTCAATACGTGAAAGGGAAGTTTTTATTCAGTCGTGGAAACGAACAACGTACCAAAACATTGTGCGCACATCGCCCACAAACACGCGCTTAACAGTATAGCTAGCGCAAAACTGTGCAATATGGTAACATATTTCATGCAGTTTGATAAAAATGGAATAAATAAATTCTTTCATGCTCTTATTTAAAAGTCATTTCTAAAACTTATACCAAAAACGATAACATTGCACATCGGTGCGTTAGAACCGTGCACATCGTACAGACATGGTGCGCACATCATACAGACATTGCGCACACATCATACAGACATTGCGCACGCATCATACAGACATCACGCACACATCGTTCAAACAGCTTGCGCACATCGCACAGACATGGTGAGCACATCAAACAGACATCGTGCGCACATCGTACAGACATGATGAGCACATCCTACAGACATGGTGCACACATCCTACAGGGATCGTGCGCACATCATACAGACATCGTGCGCATATCAAACAGACATGGTGCGCATATCGCACCGACATCGTGCGCACATCGTACAAGCATCATGCGCATACATCTTACAGACATCGTGCGCACATTGTACAAACATCGTGCGTACATCGGATAAACATCGTGCAATCCCATAACTGTAGCTTATTTTAAAACGTTGTAACTGCATGAAAATTATCGCCAATTTTATGTTTTACAATTTAAAACGTGTTATTGTGTGATATTAATCGTTATTGAGAGACATCGTCGTTGTTTTTATAATGCAAAATTTAGCACGTGAAAATAATTGTCGTTTTTATAGTGTAATATTTAGCATACGTAAATAATTGTCGTTTTTATAGTGTAATATTTAGCACGTGAAAATAACTGTCGATTTTTAAGTGTAATATTTAACATGTGAAAATAATTGTCGTTTTTATAGTGTAATATTTAGCATGTGAAAATAACTGTCGATTTTTAAGTGTAATATTTAACATGTGAAAATAATTGTCGTTTTTATAGTGTAATATTTAGCATGTGAAAATAATTGTCGTTTTTATAGTGTAAAATTTAGCATGTGAAAATAATTGTCGTTTTTATAGTGTGATATTTAGCATGTGAAAATAATTGTCGTTTTTATAGTGCAAAATTTAGCATGTGAAAATAATTGTCGTTTTTATAGTGTAATATTTAGCATGTGAAAATAATTGTCGATTTTTAAGTGTAATATTTAACATGTGAAAATAATTCTCGTTTTTATAGTGTAAAATTTAGCATGTGAAAATAACTGTCGTTTTTATAGTGTAATATTTAGCATGTGAAAATAATGTGAAAATAATTGTCGTTTTTATAGTGTAATATTTAGCATGTGAAAATAATGTGAAAATAATTGTCGTTTTTATAGTGTAATATTTAGCATGTGAAAATAATTGTCGTTTTTAGAGTGTAATATTTAGCACGTGAAAATAATTGTCGTTTTTATAGTGTAATATTTAGCATGTTAAAATAATGTGAAAATAATTCTCGTTTTTATAGTGTAAAATTTAGCATGTGAAAATAATTGTCGTTTTTAGAGTGTAATATTTAGCACGTGAAAATAATTGTCGTTTTTATAGTGTAATATTTAGCATGTGAAAATAATTGTCGTTTTTAGAGTGTAATATTTAGCATGTGAAAATAATTGTCGTTTTTTTAATGTAATATTTAGCATGTGAAAATAATTGTCATTTTTATAGTGTAATATTTAGCATGTGAAAATAATTGTCGTTTTCATAGTGTAATATTTAGCACGTGAAAATAATTGTCGTTTTTATAGTGTAATATTTAGCATGTGAAAATAATTGTCGATTTTATAATGTAATATTTAGCATGTGAAAATAATTGTCGTTTTTATAGTGTAATATTTAGCACGTGAAAATAATTGTCGTTTTTATAGTGTAAAATTTAGCATGTGAAAATAATTGTCATTTTATAATGTAATATTTAGCATGTGAAAATAATTGTCGTTTTTATAGTGTAATATTTAGCATGTGAAAATAATTGTCGATTTTATAGTGCAAAATTTAGCATGTGAAAATAATTGTCGTTTTTATAGTGTAATATTTAGCATGTGAAAATAATTGTCGATTTTTAAGTGTAATATTTAGCATGTGAAAATAATTCTCGTTTTTATAGTGTAAAATTTAGCATGTGAAAATAATTGTCGTTTTTATAGTGTAATATTTAGCATGTGAAAATAATGTGAAAATAATTGTCGTTTTTATAGTGTAATATTTAGCATGTGAAAATAATTGTCGTTTTTAGAGTGTAATATTTAGCACGTGAAAATAATTGTCGTTTTTATAGTGTAATAATTAGCATGTTAAAATAATGTGAAAATAATTCTCGTTTTTATAGTGTAAAATTTAGCATGTGAAAATAATTGTCGTTTTTAGAGTGTAATATTTAGCACGTGAAAATAATTGTCGTTTTTATAGTGTAATATTTAGCATGTGAAAATAATTGTCGTTTTTAGAGTGTAATATTTAGCATGTGAAAATAATTGTCGTTTTTTTAATGTAATATTTAGCATGTGAAAATAATTGTCATTTTCATAGTGTAATATTTAGCATGTGAAAATAATTGTCGTTTTCATAGTGTAATATTTAGCACGTGAAAATAATTGTCGTTTTTATAGTGTAATATTTAGCATGTGAAAATAATTGTCGATTTTATAATGTAATATTTAGCATGTGAAAATAATTGTCGTTTTTATAGTGTAATATTTAGCACGTGAAAATAATTGTCGTTTTTATAGTGTAAAATTTAGCATGTGAAAATAATTGTCATTTTATAATGTAATATTTAGCATGTGAAAATAATTGTCGTTTTTATAGTGTAATATTTTGCATGGGAAAATAATTGTCGATTTTATAATGTAATATTTAGCATGTGAAAATAATTGTCGTTTTTATAGTGTAATATTTAGGATGTGAAAATAATTGTCGTTTTTATAGTGTAAAATTTAGCATGTGAAAATAATTGTCGTTTTTATAGTGTAATATTTAGGATGTGAAAATAATTGTCGTTTTTACAGTGTAATATTTAGCATGTGAAAATAATTGTCGTTTTTACAGTGTAATATTTAGCATGTGAAAATAATTGTCGTTTTTATAGTGTAATATTTAGCATAAGAAAATTATTGTCGTTTTTATAGTGTAATATTTAGCATAAGAAAATTATTGTCGTTTTTATATCTTATTCTATAGTATGTAAAAGTAAATAACATTTTTCTAATCGTTCTATGTATTCAATAGTGTAAATTCGTTAAAACATATTGTTAGTATTTTGTTGTAGTAAACGTTCAGCATTTTGTCATATCAGTGTTTATTACAATCTTATCTGTAACATATTTTAATAAATCTTGATTTTCATTGTAAAAATGGAATACTCCACTTGTGAAATAATTCTAACCTGTCAGTAGAACAAACAGAGTTGACACTCTAAAAACACACAAAACAAAACAAACTTGTACACAAGCAAAGTCTTCCCTTGGTGGTAAGATGTCACGGCGTGAGTTGGAACTAAATCTGGTCAGGGATACACAAAAAAAATATTTCTAAAGTGGTCAAGGATGACCATTAATCAATGACCATCAAAATCTAATCCAATGTATCCTGTATGAGGCTGTGAATATGAAGTAAACATATGACAATCTTACTGACGTCAGGAGATAATTCTTGTCTAATTCTTAAACCCAGATTTTCACGGACAGTAACAAATCGATATCAATCAACACTAGAGAACTGATATTGTCTCTATATCAGTCGTCACTAGAGAACTGACATTGTCTACACATCAATCGTCACTAGAGAACTGATATTGTCTACACATCAATCGTCACTAGAGAACTGACATTGTCTCTATATCAATCGTCACTAGAGAACTGACTTTGTCTCTATATCAATCGTCACTAGAGAACTGACATTGTCTACATATCAATCGTCACTAGAGAACTGATATTGTCTATATATCAATCGTCACTAGAGAACTGACTTTGTCTCTATATCAATCGTCACTAGAGAACTGACATTGTCTATACATCAATCGTCACTAGAGAACTGACATTGTCTCTATATCAATCGTCACTAGAGAACTGACATTGTCTCTATATCAATCGTCAATAGAGAACTGACATTGTCTCTATATCAATCGTCACTAGAGAACTGACATTGTCTATATATCAATCGTCACTAGAGAACTGACATTGTCTCTATATCAATCGTCACTAGAGAACTGATATTGTCTCTATATCAATCGTCACTAGAGAACTGATATTGTCTCTATATCAATCGTCGGAAAGCTTGTTAAGCAGCAACCATTCGGCCTTGTTTAACTCTGATGAAGACTTCAAAAGATTTTTTATTGAAAATAAATCTCAATTATAGAGACTGCTCGATGTTCACAAACATTCTCTAATAGTTCATGAATATCATTATCGGTGAATTTCATTCAGTATCAATTGATTTATTCATAGGCAGCAATTCACTCATTAAGGTAAATAGCGAAATTAATGTTTATGCGCATACCGGTAAATAACACCAGGAAGGAATGTTGGGTATTTCACTTAGTCCATACCGTAGTTATACCAGTAAATAACACCAGGAAGGAATGTTGGGTATTTCACTTAGTCCATACCGTAGTTATACCAGTAAATAACACCAGGAAGGAATGTTGGGTATTTCACTTAGTCCATACCGTAGTTATACCAGTAAATAACACCAGGAAGGAATGTTGGGTATTTCACTTAGTCCATACCGTAGTTATACCAGTAAATAACACCAGGAAGGAATGTTGGGTAATTCACTTAGTCCATACCGTAGTTATACCAGTAAATAACACCAGGAAGGAATGTTGGGTATTTTACTTAGTCCATACCGTAGTTATACCAGTAAATAACACCAGGAAGGAATGTTGGATATTTCACTTAGTCCATACCGTAGTTATACCAGTAAATAACACCAGGAAGGAATGTTGGGTATTTCACTTAGTCCATACCGTAGTTATACCAGTAAATAACACCAGGAAGGAATGTTGGGTATTTCACTTAGTCCATACCGTAGTTATACCAGTAAATAACACCAGGAAGGAATGTTGGGTATTTTACTTAGTCCATACCGTAGTTATACCAGTAAATAACACCAGGAAGGAATGTTGGGTATTTCACTTAGTCCATACCGTAGTTATACCAGTAAATAACACCACTAAGGAATGTTGGATATTTTACTTAGTCCATACCGTAGTTATACCAGTAAATAACACCACTAAGGAATGTTGTGTATTTTACTTAGTCCACACCGTAGTTATACCAGTAAATAACACCAGGAAGGAATGTTGGGTATTTCATCACAGATCTGAGCTGTAGTTGACATTTAACGTTCGATTAGAAGATGAACACTTTGTCCGTACCGTAGTTTTACCACAGACCGTTGTGTGTGATAAATGGGTCAAAAGTTAGGAATATGGAGTTCTCTAATACATTGGAATTATTCATTTGGCATATTGAATGTTTGCTCAGTGACAGATACGCCATGTATACAAAATCCACTTTAAAAATTAAATTGTCGAAGTCCAAGATGGTCGCCTTTAGCTGTTTCAGGTCAATCTCAAACTTCAAACAGGATTAATATGGGACAAAAGAAAAACTGCATACGAAAATACTGATCCATCCAGCACCTCTCAAGAAACAGCCAAAAGTCGACTGTAAAAGTAAACAATAGGACCATGGGCCTTAACGGTCATCTGACTACAAAGCTTTCAGCAGGGAGAAGGGTTATTTGTTCTTCTTTGAATGAAATCTTACTGAGAAACTGTTTTCCATGATGCAGATGGTAGTATTGGTGTGGAGTAGTTAATTGTAACAAGTGTTACCTATTTTTTGACAGTAAAGATGGAGCTCAATCCAACTGGCGAATCTTGAGAAGAAGTTAGAATTAGGTTTTGCAAAAGCAAACCATGATTGCGTAATCATGTTAGAAAATGGCCCCCTGACTGCCGTGTCAAAGTTTTGACAAGGTCGAAAAATAACAACACTTGGTCAGGACCATCTTAGGATCATTTCATACAAGTTTGAGCTAAATCCCAACGGTGGAACTTGAGAAGAAGTTTGAAATAGGTGTTTAACAAGTAAACCATGATTACAAAATGACCTCCCTGGCTGCTGTGTTGAAGTTTTGACAAGATTGAAAAATAATACTTTGTTGGCTACCTTTCCTTAACATTCCTGCCAATTTTTAGCTCAATGGCACCAGTGGAACTGGAGAACAAGTTTCAGGTATGTTTTTTCAAAATGGCGGCCATATCGGATTTCAATTATACCCGAAAAATAACAACACTTGGTCAGGACCATCTCGGAATCACTTCATGCAAGTTTGAGCTCAATCCCACAGGTGGAATTTGAGAAATTTAAAATGTCAAAAGTTCACGCCCGGCGGACGACGACGAACTAAGCACGTAGGCTATCGGTCACCATGACCCCTCGGGTCAGATGGCCTAAAAATGCCACCCTTCAGCCGTTTAAATGAATTATTTAAGACCATCTGACCTGGAAGATTAAGATGACTTGCTTAAGTATTCCGGCCGTCGCCGTCCTCTGTGCATAGAAATTTTAATATTTTCAACATCTCTAATTCTAAGCTCAACAGCACAAATGACTAACTGATGAAAACCTGGCTGTCGAGTTTGGAAAGTTAAGATCGGAAGAAAACAATAAAAGAATTAATACAGATTAGTAGGAATATAAGGCTATTTAAGGAGATGAAATTGAAATAATCTAAAACTCTATTTTTGTATTTGGTATATAGGCAATCTAATAATAGCTTCCGGGCAGATTCTTAGGTAGCAGTCTAATAATAGCTTCCGGGCAGATTCTTAGGTAGCAGGAAACACTTAATTTGCATTTTTCCTGAAATTATTAGTCATGTTCGAGATATACAGGTATAGCACCTTATATTTCAGCAAATTCCAACCAGGAATGCATTCACAGCATGACCACGTGTAGACAATATGAAAATTTCACTTCCTGTAAAGCTAGTTTTTGATGTGTATACATAGATTCGAGACTATCCAAATAGTACTCTCCAACATAATGCAGAAATATTCTTCTGAAAATGATATGAAACACCACATTGTCCACTTCCACATGACAAGACTATATTTAGCATATTTCAATCAAAAGCTTTATAATAGGGTAATCTAACGAACAAAAATATCACTTCCGGTTCTTTTGAAATTATCAACCGAAGCGTATCACTAGATTTATTTCATTTTGGAGTTAGAGCAGCTCTCCATCTAGATTTTGACTTTTCTTTCAATCACTTCGGATTTCCTTAAGCTGCTTCCTAGCTTTCATTATTCAAGACTTTAGCATCAGTGTCGAGTCCTAGAATGATCAAGTTTTAATTCATTATTTTGCAGAATATACCGACCGTTTTCGTGGTCTTGTTCTGGTCGTACTTTCTCAGGAATCTGCGTGTAAATCTTTTCTTTTTGTTTAAGTGTTGACCTAGCCTTATTGAATTTGAGTTTGGATCATGATTATACTGACATGCTGGTATTTTCTTTGATGTCTTTTTATCTGATTTTGCTCAATTTTGATAATACTGGTCCGAGAATAGGGAACATAATATCAATAGAACATGGTCAGTAACAACCACTCCCAAAATGCATTGTGGTATCTCAATAACACCTCTGTAAAATATACGGCTCACGCATTGTCAAGATTCTTGAAAAGCGGATTTGTGTCAAAAAATAAAGTATTTCATTATTTTTCTGTTTTTATTCGTAATGTTATTTTGAAAATAGATGTTTGTTGATCTGGAAAATGACTCCATTAGTTTCTATGGTTATAAACATTATGGAATATATGGTCAAATTTGAGTAAACAGTCACCTATCTTGTTTACATTTTGTACTTTCACTTTTTAAGTACCAACGTGTTCTTGACATACATGGTGATATATTGTAACATCAGTGATAACACATGGTAATTTGGCTACAATATTAGTGGTACATAACATCTCCAAAATTCACAAATGTTGTTTTTACACTGACTGTTGATTTACAAAATAGTCTATTTCTTTGTCCTTTGTTAATGTTGTCAGGGATACTGCCATTGTTGTGCACGATGTCAAACTCTGACCCTGACCGCTAGTCAACTATTGTCTGCCCGTGAGCCGTTTACACAGGTGTATTCAATCTCTACCAGAGTTGTCGTTCCTTAACAGTCAAAATACAATTATTTGGGTACCATAGTGCACGCTGGGAGAAGTTGGGGTGTATTGTGACTTAAAGGAACGACAACTCTGATAGAGATTGGATTTATTTATTTACTTATTTATAAACGGGTTTTGCGTCCACTATTACGACCTTTCGGTCTTTCAGCGGACGAGTCCCGAGATTGGGTCATGATGATGGTTTCTCGTCTCCGTGACTCTGCCCGTCGCCGGGCATTGTCCAATCGACGTGAGTCGATTCTCTGGCGACTTGAGGCTCCCCTCATGGGTTGGAGTCGTCTGGGGATTGACTGGTCTGTAATTTGGAAACGACTCCCTGGTCTAAAGGTAGATGTTGTGGTGATGCGTCTGAACTTCCGGTGGTGGAGGGGGTCCTTGTCTTCTCTACCTGCCGAATCTCCAGGCTGTCTTACTATGGTTATTAATTTTTGATTAGGGGAAATTTGGAAGTCCTTTCCCAATAAAAAAAATAACAAGAGTGCCGTGGACACAATATACGTGGCGACAAAATATAAAGATCAAGATAAAATGGCATAAATCTTACAAAAATCAAAGAACCGAAAAATCGCCCCTTCATGCACATCTACCCATTGTAGTAGTGACATTGAGCAAGTTTCATGAAAATCTGATCATTAGTTGAAGAGGGAGTTCCGTTCACAAGAAATGGACGTATTGACGGACGTACGTACGGACGGACATTAGGCCGAATGTTGTTATGAAACTGGTATGTTAGTGTAAGGTTATTGAAGATGGATAGCGGAAATCACTACTCAGGGTGGGGGACAGATTAGTATGTTTATGGGGTTGTTTTGTCTCGTGAATGGCGGGTGGGGGACAGATTACTATGTTTATGGGGTTGTTTTGTCTCGTGAATGGCGGGTGGGGGACAGATTAGTATGTTTATGGGGTTGTTTTGTCTCGTGAATGGCGGGTGGGGGACAGATTACTATGTTTATGGGGTTGTTTTGTCTCGTGAATGGCGGGTGGGGGACAGATTAGTATGTTTATGGGGTTGTTTTGTCTCGTGAATGGCGGGTGGGGGACAGATTAGTATGCTTATGGGGATGTTTTGTCTCGTGAATGGCGGGTGGGGGACAGATTAGTAAGTTTATGGGGTTGTTTTGTCTTGTGAATGGCGGGTGGGGGACAGATTACTATGTTTATGGGGTTGTTTTGTCTTGTGAATGGCGGGTGGGGGACAGATTAGTATGTTTATGGGGTTGTTTTGTCTAGTGAATGGCGGGTGGGGGACAGATTACTATGTTTATGGGGTTGTTTTGTCTCGTGAATGGCGGGTGGACACAATAGTATGTTTATGGGGTTGTTTTGTCTCGTGAATGGCGGGTGGGGGACAGATTAGTATGCTTATGGGGATGTTTTGTCTCGTGAATGGCGGGTGGGGGACAGATTAGTATGTTTATGGGGTTGTTTTGTCTCGTGAATGGCGGGTGGGGGACAGATTAGTGAATGGCGGAATGGCGGGTGGGGGACAGATTCGTATGTTTATGGGGTTGTTTTGTCTCGTGAATGGCGGGTGGGGGACAGATTAGTATGTTTATGGGGTTGTTTTGTCTCGTGAATGGCGGGTGGGGGACAGATTAGTATGTTTATGGGGTTGTTTTGTCTCGTGAATGGCGGGTGGGGGACAGATTAGTATGTTTATGGGGTTGTTTTGTCTCGTGAATGGCGGGTGGGGGACAGATTAGTATGTTTATGGGGTTGTTTTGTCTCGTGAATGGCGGGTGGGGGACAGATTAGTATGTTTATGGGGTTGTTTTGTCTCGTGAATGGCGGGTGGGGGACAGATTAGTATGTTTATGGGGTTGTTTTGTCTCGTGAATGGCGGGTGGGGGACAGATTAGTATGTTTATGGGGTTGTTTTGTCTCGTGAATGGCGGGTGGGGGACAGATTAGTATGTTTATGGGGTTGTTTTGTCTCGTGAATGGCGGGTGGGGGACAGATTAGTATGTTTATGGGGTTGTTTTGTCTCGTGAATGGCGGGTGGGGGACAGATTAGTATGTTTATGGGGTTGTTTTGTCTCGTGAATGGCGGGTGGGGGACAGATTAGTATGTTTATGGGGTTGTTTTGTCTCGTGAATGGCGGGTGGGGGACAGATTAGTTTGTTTATGGGGTTGGGGTTGTTTTGTCTCGTGAATGGCGGGTGGGGGACAGATTACTATGTTTATGGGGTTGTTTTGTCTCGTGAATGGCGGGTGGGGGACAGATTAGTATGTTTATGGGGTTGTTTTGTCTCGTGAATGGCGGGTGGGGGACAGATTAGTATGTTTATGGGGTTGTTTTGTCTTGTGAATGGCGGGTGGGGGACAGATTAGTATGTTTATGGGGTTGTTTTGTCTTGTGAATGGCGGGTGGGGGACAGATTAGTATGTTTATGGGGTTGTTTTGTCTTGTGAATGGCGGGTGGGGTATGTTTATGGGGTTGTTTTGTCTTGTGAATGGCGGGTGGGGGATTAGTATGTTTATGGGGTTGTTTTGTCTTGTGAATGGCGGGTGGGGGACAGATTAGTATGTTTATGGGGTTGTTTTGTCTTGTGAATGGCGGATGGGGGACAGATTAGTATGTTTATGGGGTTGTTTTGTCTTGTGAATGGCGGATGGGGGACAGATTAGTATGTTTATGGGGTTGTTTTGTCTTGTGAATGGCGGGTGGGGACAGATTACTATGTTTATGGGGTTGTTTTGTCTTGTGAATGGCGGGTGGGGGACAGATTAGTATGTTTATGGGGTTGTTTTGTCTTGTGAATGGCGGGTGGGGGACAGATTAGTATGTTTATGGGGTTGTTTTGTCTTGTGAATGGCGGGTGGGGGGGATTAGTATGTTTATGGGGTTGTTTTGTCTCGTGAATGGCGGGTGGGGGACAGATTAGTATGTTTATGGGGTTGTTTTGTCTCGTGAATGGCGGGTGGGGGACAGATTAGTATGTTTATGGGGTTGTTTTGTCTTGTGAATGGCGGGTGGGGGACAGATTAGTATGTTTATGGGGTTGTTTTGTCTTGTGAATGGCGGGTGGGGGACAGATTAGTATGTTTATGGGGTTGTTTTGTCTTGTGAATGGCGGGTGGGGACAGATTAGTATGTTTATGGGGTTGTTTTGTCTTGTGAATGGCGGGTGGGGGACAGATTAGTATGTTTATGGGGTTGTTTTGTCTTGTGAATGGCGGGTGGGGGACAGATTAGTATGTTTATGGGGTTGTTTTGTCTCGTGAATGGCGGGTGGGGGACAGATTAGTATGTTTATGGGGTTGTTTTGTTCGATTACAGTGCCTTCCATCATAGATGACATGGAATCGACCGAGTTCTTCCGACTTCCTCGCATAGTGCCAAGGGAAATAACTCTAGCTTACCAAGCAAAATGGTGATAGAAGTGCTTGGCATAATACACTTTCATAGATATTATTGTGATTTTTACATTTAGAGTGTGTCGTTTACCGTTTCATTTTTTCACTAAGCTCTAGTTTTATACCACTGTCCTGACAACTGGTCCATTTACCTTTTCAATAATTGTCTATTCATAAATTTTAATTGAGTAAACAAAAATATTACCAAAAGTAAAAATAAAATATTTCAAATAAAAAAATCAGTTGATGTGAAAATGAAATGTTAAAAAATTTTGAAATAAAACATTAGAAAATGTAAAAAAAATATATATATATAAAATGTGAACACATAATATTTCAAAATATGATAAAAGAAAATATTAATGTAAACATAAATTATTAAAACAAGAACAAAAAACAAAGAAATTATTAATTTGTTGACATGAGTTATAATCCAAACTGAAATTTGGAACGAGATTAAAAGTTTGGTGCAGTCATATTTAAGAATTTTTTTTCAGTACCACAAACAGCAATTGAGAACTAAATGTTTGCAAGCTTTTTTTTCTATTTTCTTTATCAAGCAAAGATTACAAATGATCAAGTCTTGATGACCATTCACTATTCATCTGATAGACCAAAGTATGAAGTAATGTAGCTTCACATTGTCAGGATCTCAATGTACTGCAGACAGTCCGAGGGATGTACGCATGCAGGGTTTTAACTGTGACAAGGAAACCACAGAATTGGGGAAATCTTTGTCAATCTAAGTATGTGATAATCATATTAATGTTCCCAAATGAGACAAGATAAACAACAGTGAACAAACTTTTGTTGACAAAGATAATGCAACACTTCCTTGTGAAACAGTACCACCATATTCTTTACAAAATTTATATATCTCACCTAGAGATGTAGAAGATGCACTCAGAGTAATCAATACAAATAAAGCTAGCGGTCCAGATTTGGTTAGTCCAAAGTTACTTAAAGAAGCAAGTCATGAGTTATCAATACCATTGTCTTGTTTGTTTAATGCATCACTGTCTAAGAAAACATTTCCGTCAGCCTGGGAGATTGCTAATGTGATTCCAGTTGATAAAAAGGGAGATAAATCACTTGTTTCAAATTATCAACCTATTTCACTCATTAGTTGTATTGGGAAAGTATTTGAAAAGTGTGTTTTCAAACATATGTATAATTTCCTACATTCGAATGAATGTATTACTTCTTACCAGTCTGGTTTTACTCCGAATGATATAATAAATGCTTTTTACCAGGCTGTTGATAGTAGAAAAGAGGTTCGTGTTTATTCTGTGACATAAGTAAAGCCTTTGACAGAGTGTGGCACAAGGGTTTGTTGTTTAAGCTAAAACAAAATGGAATATCTGGTAATCTTTTAGAATGGGTTGGGAGCTACCTCCAGGATTGAAGCCAGCAGGTAATTATTGAAGGAAGTTCTTCAACTACTAAGGAGCTACATGCTGGGGTTCCACAGGGCTCAATATTAGGTCCACTTCTTTTTATAAATGACATAATAAATGATATTGATGCTCATATTCGGCTTTTTGCAGATGATACATCACTTTTCATGATCGTTGAAAATCCTGAGAGTGCAGGGACTATTTTAAATTCTGACCTAAACAAAATTAGTACCTGGGCCAAGCAGTGGTTAGTTAATTTCAACCCCAACAAAACTGAAAGTATGGTCTTTACCAAAAAGAGAACTGCTACAGCTCACCCTCCCTTATTTATGAATAATACCCAAATACAAGAAGTCCAGCAACATACACATCTAGGTGTAACTAGATTGAAATTGTTATTGGCATGCCCACATTACTAATATCCTTGCTAAGGCATGGAAAAGGCTAGATATTCTTAGATGGTTAAGGTTTAAGTTAGATAGGAAATCTCTAGAAATTATGTATTTTTGTTACATACGTCCCATCTTGGAATATGCTGATATAATCTGGGGTAACTGTACCCAACAAGATTGCCAAGAACTTGAGAAACTTCATACTGAAGCTGGCAGAATCGTGACTGGAGCAACCAAATCTGCTTCATCCATTTCCATTATGCTTGAAACAGGATGGGAAACTTTGGCACATAGGCATTACAAACATAGAATGTTAACTTAATACAAAATTTTCATGGTGCTGCACCATTATACTTACAAAATTTGCTTCCTCCTATTATAGGAAATGCCCAAAATTATAATTTAAGGACCACTTCAAATATGCGTCCGCCAGCAAGTAGGACAAATATCTATATGAACTCTTTTTGACCTACTGCTATTAGGGAATGGAATGGCATACCAAATAACATAAGAAACTCTCCAACTTTGAACACTTTCAAAAACACCTAGATAAACAAATTATTAAACCTCTATACTACTTTGTTGGTGAGCGCTGGGCTCAGGTAATGCACACTCGTCTTCGTCTTGGATGTAGCTCTCTCAGTTACCATTTCTATAATAATCATGTTGAATCAGGTTGAAACTCCTTATCATTATCTGATGCAGTGTGTACGCTATAATGGAGCTAGAGAAAATACCCTAGATACATTAAATTTTAATTTGTCACTGGAATTACTCATTCATGGTAACCCAACCTGTCTCAAGATGATAATATCATTATATTTGAAAAGGTACAAAGGTACAATGGAGTTTCTTTGTGCTCTCTTTACCTCTTCCTTTCTCCTATCTTATCAACTCATGTTATCTCCTTATGGTTTACATATTAATGATCAGTGAATGTTAAGTTAAAAAAAAAAAAAAAAAATCTCTTTCAATGTGTTTGATGTAAATTGTACTATTGTAACTGTTTTATATTGGAGATGGCTTAATATAAGATTTATAATCTTGTTGCCAGATCCATTTTCAATTTTATAATTTGTGTATGTGTATGTTGTAAATGAAAATCTGAAAATAAAATATTGTTTAAACCAACAGAACCAAAAAGGCACATTAAGGAGCATCAAACAGAGTTACTATAGTAACACCCAACTACCATGTGTACAAGCATCTGACCACACACCAATGCTGGGGTTCAAACATTTGTCTCTATCCAGACACACTACCAGTCGACTAAAGGGAAATTCCCACTAACTGAGGCTAGTAAGGTGACCTGTACTCTCAACTCTTCTATAGATGTATATGACATCAATCACGGCCGATTCACGTCTTTATGATAAAACAAATTCACACTTTATAAGAGGATTATTTTATTGTCATTTAAAATTGTTTATTACATTGTTTTAACATCAAAATAGCAATGCAATAGCTCTGATCTCTTAAACAGGTACATTTAGTTTGAGGAAACATCTACATTGATAAAGCATTCTGCTATCGATATCATACACTTTGATTCCTTTGAGA
Source organism: Ylistrum balloti (assembly GCF_031769215.1). Lineage (NCBI taxonomy): Eukaryota > Metazoa > Mollusca > Bivalvia > Pectinida > Pectinidae > Ylistrum > Ylistrum balloti. The sequence continues at coordinate 392,832 of NW_026782405.1, read as the reverse complement.
TATTGTTCTCTACACAAGGTGAAACACTGTCTAGAGTCATGATACCCTGACCTTGAAAATGACCTACAAATGACCACTTAAAAACATGTGACCCAGTGTGTGGCCTGACTAACCTTGTATATCTAGTGACTTAATCCATTACTTCAGATGAAGAAAATCTTGCACACAATTTCCTACTGCAGTCTACATGACACTGATCAATCTACAATTCATTTTCTCGAGGTCTTTTCAAATTCAGCTGACCAGAGAATACCTTTCACATGTCTCAGATCTGTCCAGGTCAAGTGTATTTCAGCTGACCTGAGAATACCTTTCACATGTCTCAGATCTGTCCAGGTCAAGTGTATTTCAGCTGACCTGAGAATACGTTTCACATGTCTCAGATCTGTCCAGGTCAAGTGTATTTCAGCTGACCAGAGAATATGTTTCACATGTCCCAGATCTGTCCAGGTCAAGTGAATTTCAGCTGACCTGAGAATATGTTTCACATGTCCCAGATCTGTCCAGGTCAAGTGTATTTCAGCTGACCAGAGAATATGTTTCACATGTCTCAGATCTGTCCAGGTCAAGTGTATTTCAGCTGACCTGAGAATACCTTTCACATGTCCCAGATCTGTCCAGGTCAAGTGTATTTCAGCTGACCTGAGAATACCTTTCACATGTCTCAGATCTGTCCAGGTCAAGTGTATTTCAGCTGACCTGAGAATACCTTTCACATGTCTCAGATCTGTCCAGGTCAAGTGTATTTCAGCTGACCTGAGAATACCTTTCACATGTCCCAGATCTGTCCAGGTCAAGTGTATTTCTGTCCTTTCAGGTCTGTCCAGGTCAAGTGTATTTCAGCTGACCTGAGAATACCTTTCACATGTCTCAGATCTGTCCAGGTCAAGTGTATTTCAGCTGACCAGAGAATATCTTTCACATGTCCCAGATCTGTCCAGGTCAAGTGTATTTCAGCTGACCTGAGAATACCTTTCACATGTCTCAGATCTGTCCAGGTCAAGTGTATTTCAGCTGACCAGAGAATATCTTTCACATGTCCCAGATCTGTCCAGGTCAAGTGTATTTCAGCTGACCAGAGAATATCTTTCACATGTCCCAGATCTGTCCAGGTCAAGTGAATTTCAGCTGACCTGAGAATACCTTTCACAAGTCCCAGATCTGTCCAGGTCAAGTGTATTTCAGCTGACCTGAGAATACCTTTCACATGTCTCAGATCTGTCCAGGTCAAGTGTATTTCAGCTGACCAGAGAATATCTTTCACATGTCCCAGATCTGTCCAGGTCAAGTGTATTTCAGCTGACCTGAGAATACCTTTCACATGTCTCACTACATTCTCTAGGTAACACAACTCAAACTTCTACATTCTCTAGGTAACACAACTCAAACTTCTACATTCTCTAGGTAACACGACTCAAACTTCTACATTCTCTAGGTAACACAACTCAAACAAACTTCTACATTCTCTAGGTAACACAACTCAAACTTCTACATTCTCTAGGTAACACAACTCAAACAAACTTCTACATTCTCTAGGTAACACAACTCAAACAAACTCAAATAAACTTCTACATTCTCTAGGTAACACAACTCAAACTTCTATATTCTCTAGGTAACACAACTCAAACAAACTTCTACATTCTCTAGGTAACACAACTCAAACTTCTACATTCTCTAGGTAACACAACTCAAACAAACTTCTACATTCTCTAGGTAACACAACTCAAACAAACTTCTACATTCTCTAGGTAACACAACTCAAACAAACTTCTACATTCTCTAGGTAACACAACTCAAACTTCTACATTCTCTAGGTAACACAACTCAAACTTCTACATTCTCTAGGTAACACAACTCAAACAAACTTCTACATTCTCTAGGTAACACAACTCAAACAAACTTCTACATTCTCTAGGTAACACAACTCAAACTTCTAAAACAAACTTCTACATTCTCTAGGTAACACAACTCAAACAAACTTCTACATTCTCTAGGTAACACAACTCAAACAAACTTCTACATTCTCTAGGTAACACAACTCAAACAAACTTCTACATTCTCTAGGTAACACAACTCAAACTTCTACATTCTCTAGGTAACACAACTCAAACAAACTTCTACATTCTCTAGGTAACACAACTCAAACAAACTTCTACATTCTCTAGGTAACACAACTCAAACAAACTTCTACATTCTCTAGGTAACACAACTCAAACAAACTCTCTAGGTAACACAACTCAAACAAACTTCTACATTCTCTAGGTAACACAACTCAAACAAACTTCTACATTCTCTAGGTAACACAACTCAAACAAACTTCTACATTCTCTAGGTAACACAACTCAAACAAACTTCTACATTCTCTAGGTAACACAACTCAAACTTCTACATTCTCTAGGTAACACAACTCAAACAAACTTCTACATTCTCTAGGTAACACAACTCAAACAAACTTCTACATTCTCTAGGTAACACAACTCAAACTTCTACATTCTCTAGGTAACACAACTCAAACAAACTTCTACATTCTCTAGGTAACACAACTCAAACAAACTTCTACATTCTCTAGGTAACACAACTCAAACAAACTTCTACATTCTCTAGGTAACACAACTCAAACAAACTTCTACATTCTCTAGGTAACACAACTCAAACAAACTTCTACATTCTCTAGGTAACACAACTCAAACAAACTTCTACATTCTCTAGGTAACACAACTCAAACAAACTTCTACATTCTCTAGGTAACACAACTCAAACAAACTTCTACATTCTCTAGGTAACACAACTCAAACAAACTTCTACAATCTACATTCTCTAGGTAACACAACTCAAACAAACTTCTACATTCTCTAGGTAACACAACTCAAACAAACTTCTACATTCTCTAGGTAACACAACTCAAACAAACTTCTACATTCTCTAGGTAACACACATTCTCTAAACTTCTACAACAACAACTCAAACAAACTTCTACATTCTCTAGGTAACACAACTCAAACAAACTTCTACATTCTCTAGGTAACACAACTCAAACAAACTTCTACATTCTCTAGGTAACACAACTCAAACAAACTTCTACATTCTCTAGGTAACACAACTCAAACTTCTACATTCTCTAGGTAACACAACTCAAACAAACTTCTACATTCTCTAGGTAACACAACTCAAACAAACTTCTACATTCTCTAGGTAACACAACTCAAACAAACTTCTACATTCTCTAGGTAACACAACTCAAACAAACTTCTACATTCTCTAGGTAACACAACTCAAACAAACTTCTACATTCTCTAGGTAACACAACTCAAACAAACTTCTACATTCTCTAGGTAACACAACTCAAACAAACTTCTACATTCTCTAGGTAACACAACTCAAACAAACTTCTACATTCTCTAGGTAACACAACTCAAACAAACTTCTACATTCTACACAACTTCTCTAGGTTAACACAACTCAAAAAGAAACGCAGGGTGACATCACTTGCAATATCTTGCAAACATGTTTTCAAAAACAATGAAAAAATCGGTCAAGCAACTCTTTAGGTTACAGTGCACGTGGTCTTGTATCAAATGTTGTTTTATTGTGTGACAATGTCTTCCAGTGAAAGCATGAAACGGGAAAATCTCGTGCACAGCAGTGTTGTGACATTGAGTTACAATGCTGAGAGTTTCTGAGAGCATTTAGCAATGGCACCACTGAGGCAGATTAAAAGGGGGTCAGGCCATTGTGATGATTATGTAATCAAAAGGCAAATACAGGTTGCCAGACATTGTGGTGTCCATATTTGCAGTATTGAATGTCTTGTTGGGGAAACTGGGCAGGCTGCTGACAGACCTAGGTCTGAGCGTCCACATGCGATGTCACAATGTCAGGACAGGTTTATTCGTCTTGCGCATTTGCACAATTGGCACCTCCCTGCCACTGAGTCTGTCTTTCATACCACATTTATTCATAATGGTCCCATCTATGCAAAAACTGTAAGGATTGCAGGAAGTTAGTCTGTGGGCTCGTCACCCATTTTTTTAGGTCTGCCCCTTACAGCTCTTTGCCAGTGACATGTGACTTGGGTGTTGGCACATTCCCCCAGAATACTCCCACTGAGGCAGTGGAGGTGAGTCTTGTTTACTGATGAGGCCCTGTTCACCCTGTTTCAAGCAGAGAGTTGTGTATACTGATGTTGTGGAGAACATTTTGCAGACTGCTGCGTAGTAGAGATGGATAGGTTTAAGGATTATGGTGTGGGGAGGAATCTCATATGGACTTAAATTACCAGTGGTTGCGGTAGCGGGTAATTTAACAGTCGCTAGGTAAAGAGATGAGATCCTCCTACCCCATGTTGTCCCACTATTGCAGCAAAACAACCTCATATTCCAGCAGGATAATGCCCAGCGCCATGTATCGAGGATTTGTCACAATTTTCTCACTAACAACGCTATCCACCCACTGGGCTGGCCGCCATACAGTCCCAATCTATCCCTTATTAAGCACTTGTGGGACCAGCTGGATAGACCCTGTTATTATGGCCCAACTGAGACCAGCCCTATTGGAAGAATGGGCCAACATCCCAATGAAGAGGATAAACTCATTATGAACTCCATGCCAAGAAGAATCAGGGCTGTGTAGAGAGCAAATGGAGGGACATACCCTGACTAGCCAGCTCCCACAATCAGACCATTTCGATTTCAGATTACAGAGTTCTCTTTCCATTCCCTTTAATTACTCCTAAATCACTTACCAGATTTTATAGTATGTTCTGTATGGATTAATCTTCATTCTTACTTAAAATAATTGAACAATATACTCCATGTCTTACCTAGAATCATCTTCAAAGTTTACCCTGCGTTTCTTTATCTCTGGAGTATATTTTAGTATCTGATAGGTGGTGGTGTCTCCCTCCCTTCCCAAAAGATAATGGTGAAACAACCCTAACAAAATTTACATATACATGTATTTCTATGATATATATATTACTTGTTTCTGACCAAATGTCCAAGAAAAAGTTATCCTATATTCTTTTGGTGGATATGCAACATTCAAATCCTTACCTCATCAGGGAAAGATAACTCATGCAAAATTCAAATCCTTACCTCATCAGGGAAAGATAACTCATGCAACATTCAAATCCTTACCTCATCAGGGAAAGATAACTCATGCAACATTCAAATCCTTACCTCATCAGGGAAAGAAAAATCATGCAACATTCAAATCCTTACCTCATCAGGGAAAGATAACTCATGCAACATTCAAATCCTTACCTCATCAGGGAAAGATAACTCATGCAACATTCAAATCCTTACCTCATCAGGGAAAGATAACTCATGCAACATTCAAATCCTTACCTCATCAGGGAAAGATAACTCATGCAACATTCAATGTCCTTACCTCATCAGGGAAAGATAACTCATGCAACATTCAAATCCTTACCTCATCAGGGAAAGATAACTCATGCAACATTCAATGTCCTTACCTCATCAGGGATACTGGCTAGTTTTGCAGCATTGAACCCGTAACTCTTGGGACAGGCTCCTTGTGACAGTTTGTAGAGGAAAGTGATAGTCTCCTGTGTAGGGTCTGTCTCATCTTCATTCTCCACCATACATGCCTACACAAGTTGTGAATATAAATCTAAATTTTTTTTTAACGAACAAGATGTTTTCCTTTGCTTTTGAGAAGTTATTAAGAAGCCTCTTTTCTGATAAAAAGTGTGATTTTTTTTTTATGCTTTGTGACCACAGCATAAATTTTCTGGGAAATAGAAACATTTGGTCCAGACAGTGTAAGACTATTCGACATTTGGAAAACGATTTACTTCTCAAGAGACATACCATGTGACCTAGTCTGATGTTCGGGTCATGTGAGAATTCTTCCACCAATGAATGATAATGTGTAGAGAAAAGAGTACGACAGCAAACACGCCTGGAGAGTTCCTCAACAACGGAACATGCAATAGCTGTCCCGTCGTATGTTGCTGTACCTCTTCCTGGCAAAATATTGTACGTATAATAATGATATAACTTGTTTAAATGTGATCTAATACAAGTTTCTAATGAGATTTAAACCACCTGTTATTAAGTGAATTTGTCCAAGTTTTTTTTTTTCATACATGTCATACCCTTGAGCAATTTTTGTTGGTCAGAAATTAATTGTGATGTCAAGAAATGGACAAATAATTGAAAAATGATAAAACACCTTGACTGCACAAGTTTGATTATGTCCATCAAATTTTTACATAAAACTTTGTCAAAATGTAATTTTTTTTTTAGTTATGTGATAAAAGGAATCTCAAATCTCTATTCTTATTTAATATGAAGGTTCAAACATGGGAAGAAAACCTACCTAACTCATCCATTAGGACTAAGGAGTGTCGCGTAGCATGCTGTAAAATAGCCGATGTCTCACTCAGCTCCACGAAAAATGTACTTTCCCCTGAAAACAAACATCATTAATTTTAGAAAGATTTCAGTAGCTTTGGACACTTTGACAGCAAAAATATCCCAATTAAGACTTTACTACCAGAAAATGAACATTCCTTTCTAGTAGGAAACAGTGCTGATTTTTACACAAATTTTGTAGTTTTAGTGAAATTTTGAAGAAAAATGATGCATTTTATAAGTTATTTATGATTCTTTTCTTTTCTTGAAAATTGTAAAATATAGAAAAAAAAATTAAACAAAATAACACATCGACACACATTTAGCATTTCATTTTGTCACTAAAATTGAAGAGGTTGTAGAAAATGAGAGCACATGTTGCCTTACTAACCTCGGCCAGTGGCAATTTCTCGTTAGCCCAGCAGTAGAGTTTACGGCTAGAGACTAATGAGACCAAAACTTCGAATCAAAGCATAGCAGGGTGTTTTTTATTATTACTCTTTCCAATTACAAGTGAAAATGAATTTGGAATTTTCAAAGTTATAGAATTCAAAACTTTTGATTCCCAATAACATGCTGCAATACCAACCGGCCATAATTCTGTCTGTAGCACCTAGCCTTGTAAATACACGGTCCACTGGTGTCATGCGACATTTCTCAGCAGGTACATAGCAACCCTACAACATTGGACCCAATCATGAAATATTTCATAGTAAAAAGCTACATAGGATTTGTGTTGTCATTTACAGAACTACATTGTTTTCACTAAACATGTTACTGATTTTGTAAATAAATTGAAAAATTCTTCCTGAAAACATTTATAACAAAACCAAACCGAAAAAAGAGGCTCCTGCCTCTGCTTTCCCTAATGGGTCCTAATTTGGACAAAATTCAATATTCCCACAAAAGTAGAAGGATATTAAAGATTTTGTACTAGTTCCCCCTATTGGGCCCCTGACCCTCCTGTCCCAGGAAGGCAACATTCACCGTTTTTACAAAATTAGGTCAAAATCTGCTAAGTTGTTCATGACTAGTAGTGATCTGAAGGAAAAGTTGAGGGATGAACAGACGCATAAGCTCAGTGGTCCTCTGGACCAGGTGAGCTAAAACACTGGACAAATGTTATACCATCACCTGAGTACACTAATCCTTTTGAAATGATGAGCTCAAAACAAATGACCAACCCTACACTTCAGACCATGTGAGTAAGTAAGTAAAGGCTAATCCACCTGCTATATAGACTCCTTACACTATTAATGAAAAACACAACACCTGTATACATAGCAATTAGCAACTTGATCCCTAAACAGACACAGTCGGAATTTATTTTCACAAAACTGGAAAAACTGAGCAAAACATTCATTGTATACGCTTTTTACAATAAATGTAACACTGCATTTCTCCCACACATACCCTCTCATTGGAATACATGTAAAAACCAAGTGCCCCACCCAACCTGTAAAACCTTAATAGGCAAAGGCAAGAGGTGTACCAGCTTCGCAATGATTAAGGTTTGTATTGCTGGGATTTCTAAAAAAAAATCCAAAAATGTCTATGATTCACTCAAAATCTAAATGATATCTATCTAATTACCCATAATGCTCTATATAAAAATTGGATTGCTTTGTAAAACTTGGGCTCTGTTTGGTGTCTGACGCTAGAATGGAAACCTTCTACCCTCCACGTGTACTGCCCAACAAACGTATAAATTTCATTGGTCAAAACCTTTACACATGAAACATCTAACCCGTTTATGTGCATTCCTTGTATACAGGACAAATATTTTCCTCTACTCTCCGAAACGCGGGAAATTTAAAATTCTCGTCTCCACACTTACCATTTGAGCTATAACAGTAATGAGGCCCACTTGTCGCATCAATGTGGATTTACCGCCCATGTTTGGTCCTGTTACCAGGATGATCTTACTGTCTGCATTGTCATCTTCATCTGTCTCCATCTCATTCTCCTTTAACAGCAAAAGTTTCAAGACTTCACATTCAGAGTAAACACTTACTACACTGCATGACTTGTCATAATCAATCTGACTAAACCAATGCTTACTGCTTGATCAAAGCTTCAGCTGAATAGCAGTGAGGTAAAAAGATCTTTGATCCAAGATTTTCTGGCTCGACTAACAAACAGAAAATTTCAACATGCAACATACGTTCAATGAATGTTCTTCCTGGATATTTCAGCCAAATAGGCTGATGTGTTTCTATTTATATTTCACAACAAAAAGCAAAAGATATTTTCATCTGTATTTAACAATAATATTCCAACAAAAAAAAAAAAAACTATTATTGTTAAAGAAAATCAACAATACTTAATAAAGTGCTTTGATGTTACAGAGAAATAGGCACGTCAGGACCATTCACAAAAGTGCAATGGTTTATCCAGCAACCAGCCCATGTCTGGTAATAAGCCATTTGGAATTACAAACGTTATTTCATTGTCCTGTAAAAAGCCAACCAATATCTATAGCTTTTCAGTTTTTGCTTCCCTTGACCCACTCTCGATACTCCAGGGGTTACGATCACTTTCTCTCTCTGTACCCCTGGAACCACCCTCGATACTCCAGCATTTACAATCACTTTCGCTCTCTGTACCCCTGGAACCATCCTTGATACTCCAGGGGTTACAATCACTTTCGCTCTCTGTACCCCTGGAACCATCCTTGATACTCCAGGGGTTACAATCACTTTCTCTCTCTGTACCCCTGGAACCATCCTCGATACTCCAGCATTTACAATCACTTTCGCTCTCTGTACCCCTGGAACCATCCTTGATACTCCAGGGGTTACAATCACTTTCTCTCTCTGTACCCCTGGAACCACCCTCGATACTCCAGCATTTACAATCACTTTCGCTCTCTGTACCCCTGGAACCATCCTTGATACTCCAGGGGTTACAATCACTTTCTCTCTCTGTACCCCTGGAACCATCCTCGATACTCCAGCATTTACAATCACTTTCGCTCTCTGTACCCCTGGAACCATCCTTGATACTCCAGGGGTTACAATCACTTTCTCTCTCTGTACCCCTGGAACCACCCTCGATACTCTAAGGGTTACGATCACTTTCTGTCTCTGTACCCCTGGAACCATCCTTGATACTCCAGGGGTTACAATCACTTTCTCTCTCTGTATCCCTGGAACCACCCTCGATACTCTAAGGGTTACGATCACTTTCTGTCTCTGTACCCCTTGAACCATCCTTGATACTCCAGGGGTAACGATCACTTTCACTATCTGTATCCCTGGAACCATCCCCGATACTCCAGTTGTTATGATCACTTTCACTATCTGTATCCCTGGAACCATCCCCGATACTCTAGGGGTTTTGATAACAATATAATGGTTTTGTGTTGGGTGTTGCTCCTTTATAATCTTCTAAACGAGTGTACAAGTTAATGATTAGTTTTTTTCCTCCTGGAACCAATCAAATAACTTTGGTGCCTTTAATTTTGCCGTTACATATTCATTGTACTATAATAAGCCCACACCTGAATTCGGTTTGTATGTCTAGGCTAATTAAATAACAAATAGATACATCACACTTACATCCTTCATGCCAATAAGCGTGTCATTTGGAATAAATTCTCCGCCAGTAAATGTCTTTGCAATGCATGGATGACGACCATCTCTGATCTCCAGGAATGGCTAAAAATATTCATATTAACATCTCTTAATGAAACAAAGACGTCACTTAACGAAACAAAGACAACATCACTTAACGAAACAAAGACAACATCACTTAACGAAACAAAGAAAATTCAATGACATGATAACCACTATTACTATAAAATATACAGAGTTCCAGACAAAAGTCAGAATCTAAATTATCCACTACCATTGTTTTTATTGGGACTTTTTGCGTATAAATGAAATATAAAGTGTAATACTAGAAAGCAGTCTTTGCAAGGTGCATAATGAAGAAAGTTTGATCTCTGCTTTCATTTTCCAGAGAAACAAAAAAAACCAGGTGTAAGAGGAATTGAGGACATATACACATTACGGAAGAAGCACCTTTAATTCCCCTGGAAATGACCTTATAAGTGTGACTAGAACAAATCAACACATTTTTAGTTTTTTATTACTTTGAACAAACTGTTTCACTATTAATAAGATATATGGTACCTCAGTGTTACCATCAGGGGAGACAACTTCTGGGCGACACATGACTCCATCACCACAGCGACTGTAGGAAGCCAGTGACATCAGAACGTCCAATACAGAAATACACTGTAAAGCTACCTCCCAGGCCTTGTACCTAAAACAGATCATACAACTTGGACCTCAGAGCGATGGTCTTATTTACAGCAAAAACAAATAAAATTTGAAATCAAAGTATCCCAGAGAAATCTTGGGGACCACCATTGTTTGGTCTTTATTGTTTAAATCTTTTCCCTTCTTTTTTATTCTGTCCTCTTTTTCTGCTCCTAATTATATGAACTGTGTAATTATATGAACACTGTAAGAAATAGTGGCAATAATCTCTAACTGCCAAAAGGGCATAACTAGGGTCCAAGCAGAACTACGTAGAAAGTTTATAAAAATAAATTCAGCCTTTCTCATGAAACATCTAAATCAATGAAGACACCACTAGGATCAAGGTGAACCTACATACAAAAGCTGACAAACATACATCAAGTGCTTCATGTGAAATTGTGGTAACATACTTGTATTCTCATGAAGGCTACCTGTCAGCCATTTTGTTTACCTGATCATAACCAAAAACAAAAGTTCACAAATAGAGACAACGGGAAATCTTTGTAAAATTTTTTTTTAAAAATCCATTAAGTACCATTTAATAAATATTGACAATCACGGTTGTGTACAGATGGATGGATGATTAAGGGCAATTCAAATAGCCCACCTTCTGTTCAAATAGCCCACCTTCTGTTCAAATAGCCCACCATCTGTTCAAATAGCCCACCTTCTGTTCAAATAGCCCACCTTCTGTTTAAATTGCCAACCTTCTGTTCAAATAGCCCACCTTCTGTTCAAATAGCCCACCTTCTGTTTAAATTGCCAACCTTCTGTTCAAATAGCCCACCTTCTGTTCAAATAGCCCACCTTCTGTTTAAATAGCCCACCATCTGTTTAAATTGCCAACCTTCTGTTTAAATTGCCCATCATCTGTCCTTCTGTAAAAAATACCTGTTAAAAAAATGGTTTTCGTTTAGAAAAGAATTCAACTTAAAATTCATTTTTGTTTGGACAATATTTCTGCTTTTTCATGGTACATCAACATGATTGAGAAAGTTTAATCCTTGATGAGGTACAAGTGTACATCCTTTCAGTGAATAACCCTTTTGCTTTCACTATAACAATTTTCTTGTTAAAGTGAGCTACCTCTCATCAAAACTATGGAAAATCCTTCGCAGTGTATCTTTTAATGCTACATCTTTTCTTTCTTCGGCATCCGTGAGTTCTGACAAATATTCATCAATTTCTGGTGTCCTGTACCGCTTCCATCCTTTCTTTGATGAGAACAGTTCATAATCATCTGGTACACGCTTCAATGCACTCTCTGGAACCTCCATCTGATAACGATTCTTCCCCGTACCCCAGAACGTCATTGTCTGTAAGAAGTAAATGATAGTAGACGTATCACAGTAACTTTGATTTTAATATTAATCAAGCAATATCTATCTCTTACTATTATGTTTTACAACAGTTATAACAAACAGATATTTTAAATCCTTATTACTAGACGTTAAATGCGTAAATCAATGCCATTTTCTGTTTTCATGTTCGAGGTTATCCTTGACTAGCGATCGTCACAGAACTATCATCGTCACAGTGCTAGTATCTTCTATTGGACTAAGTAGTTTACCCCCCACCCCGTCTTCTAAAATCATTGATCTAATCTTAACAAAAGCATCTTTTGACATCAAATAGTTTAAGTTACAATATCTCAATATCAGATTTCAGGTAATTAGAACAGAGGTTTGTTGATAATAAACTCTTTCTAAATACATTTAATTCCTCTGACCAACCTTAAAATTGTTTAATCTGCTTTAAATATCATCTATATCAGCATGTTAATTAAATCACAACTAGAAAATGTATGTAAGACATAAATGACCCAACCAACAAACCTATGATCTCCAAAATATACTCATACTTGATCTTTGCATAAAGTTTGACCAAATTCAAAATGGATGGTTTTCTATATATAGAAAGAGTGACCTTTGCCTTGACATTTAGCCCCTGTTTTCTATTTATAGAAAGAGTGACCTTGGCCTTGACATTTTGCCACTGTTTTCTATTTATAGACAGAGTGACCTTGGCCTTGACATTTTGCACCAGTTTTCTTTTTATAGAAAGAGTGACCTTGGCCTTGACATGTTGCCCCTGTAACACAACAAAGTCCAAAGTATACCCTAACTGATATTTGTAACACTGACCTTACAACCATTTGTCAGGTAATGAAGTTGCTAGGTGTTTACATTGAATAGTGACCGCTCAGTGGCCTGGATGTCAGATATGGCCTGATCATAGTCCTCATCTACACCTGTAACATCAATGAAAATGATCAGATACATCATTTTTCTGTGAGATGCTAAATAGTTTTAATTATAAATTACCTGACATCATTGTGCTTTTGACTGGTGTCACAGTTACCTACATTTGTTGGGTTTTTGATAGTTGTTAGAGTTACCTACCTACCTTTGTTGGGTTTTTGAGATTTAGTGACCTACCTTTGTTGGCCTTTTGGATAGTCAGATATGGCCTGATCATTGTTAGTCCTCATCTACCTTGTAACATCAATGAAAATGATCAGATACATCCTTTTTGTGTTTTTGAGATGCTAATTAGTTTTAATTATAAATTACCTACCTTTGTTGTGTTTTTGACTGGTGTTTTTGGTGTCACAGTTACCTACCTTTGTTGTGTTTTTGATAGATGTTAGAGTTACCTACCTTTGTTGTGTTTTTGATAGATGTTAGAGTTACCTACCTTTGTTGTGTTTTTGATAGATGTTAGAGTTACCTACCTTTGTTGTGTACAATGACGCCTTCCTTCTTTGCCTTATTGTGGTCAAATGAATGCTGTAAACCAAAGTCATGGTATCAGGTGTTATAATTAACATAAACTAGGGCTCACAGGGAAATGTTTTGCTCGCTGAATACGGGCAGATGAACAAATCAGCAAATATATACTTTCCCTTTAGAGAGCATAAAATGCAAAATAGAATATAAGATAAGATGTAATGATGAACATAAGAACAGGTTAATCATGCAGGGTATTTCTTCATTACTTTATAATGGGGCACATTCCTTTGGGAAAAACATCTATAAAATATCAAATTGGAAAAAACAACAAAATGAGACATTCCAATTTGATTCTAATTCCTAGTTTGCTCCTGTGTATCTATATTATAAACAATGATCTAAACGCTTTTGTTGACAATGAACAATTTGGACATTGGACAGCATCATTTGATTTGTTTGATAATTTAGTAAACATTCTTCAGGAAATTCTAATATTTGGATTAGAAAAAAATGTTCACAATGGGCAATAAGGCCCATATATGGTTCCCATGTCATACCCAAAAACAAGAGGCCCCCTGGGCCTTAACCTAAAATCAATTGCTAACTACTCTACAGCTTACAAAGAAGACATTGTTGATTCATCAACACATTTTCTGCAAGCTAGAAATAATGTTCTTTATACATACACTACACAATTGCCATTACTGTGGATGTATTGCTTGTTGAAGAAGCAAGCTACAGGCCCTATATCAAGACCCTTGGCCTTTTGGTTATTGAGAAGACGTTTCTAAAGCATTTCAACACATTTGACCCCTGAGACCTTCAAAGTGCATCAATATCATTCATATGAACAAAGTTGGTAATCCTACATCCAAGCATGCTACAGGCAAATCTATCCCAGTATGAAAGAGGAGAAGGATTTCTAAAGGAAGGGGACCTAAAAAGGCACATGGACGTCATTGTTTTAGGAATGAAACATACACCTAATAGATTTAATTATATGCCAAATTTTTAATTAGTTAGGAGAACTGAAACTGTTTTTTGTAATTCAGGTACTATATCTTCATGGATTCAACTATTGTTGGTCAATTAAATGTAAATTAAAAACTCTTCATGAAGCTAGTTTCTTTCTTTCACCTCGAAGAACTCTATGTCACCATGAAGCTCCGGAAAATAACCATCACCTTCCTCACTCGATACTGTCATGGTCTTTGTCAATAATTTGGACCTGTCACAAGAAAAAAAATACAACCAAGCTAAAATATAATAAATGTGCTGCAAAAAATAACTCTCTATCACAATCAAGACAAGAATTTGCCTATCATAAGTACTGGACACAAGGAAATTTTTGCCCTTTTCGTCTATGATCACGGAGGGCTATGACTTGCTAAACTTACTACCGCTTTTATATAATCAACAGAGGGGAAAATGAACATCAGGCAAATTTGTGTTAAATGGTACAGGGACATTAATTGTGTTAAATGGTACAGGGACATTATTTGTGTTAAATGGTACAGGGACATTATTTGTGTTAAATGGTACAGGGACATTATTTGTGTTAAATGGTACAGGGACATTATTTGTGTTAAATTGTACAAGGACATTAATTGAGTTAAATGGTACAGGGACATTATTTGTGTTAAATGGTACAGGGACATTACTTGTGTTAAATGGTACAGGGACATTATTTGTGTTAAATTGTACAAGGACATTAATTGTGTTAAATGGTACAGGGACATTAATTGTGTTAAATGGTACAGGGACATTACTTGTGTTAAATGGTACAGGGACATTACTTGTGTTAAATTGTACAAGGACATTAATTGAGTTAAATGGTACAAGGACATTAATTGAGTTAAATGGTACAGGGACATTAATTGTGTTAAATGGTACAGGGACATTAATTAAGTTAAATGGTATAGGGACATTAATTGAGTTAAATGGTACAGGGACATTAATTGAGTTGAAAGGTACAGGGACATTAATTGTGTTAATGGTACAGGGACATTAATTAAGTTAAATGGTATAGGGACATTAATTGAGTTAAATGGTGCAGGGACATTAATTGATTTGAAAGGTACAGGGACATTATTTGTGTTAAATAGTACAGGGACATTAATTGTGTTAAATGGTACAAAGACATAAATTGAGTTATATGGAACAGGGACATAAATGGTACAGGGACATTAATTGAGTTAAATGGTACAGGGACATTAATTGAGTTGAAAGGTACAGGGACATTATTTGTGTTAAATAGTACAGGGACATCAATGGTGTTAAATGGTACAGGGACATTATTTGTGTTAAATAGTACAGGGACATTAATGGTGTTAAATGGTACAGGGACATAAGTTATATAATATCCTAGCATATTGTTACTCTTTGTAAGGAAATACTTTCTTCAAGTTTACTGAAGTTTATTCTTGCTTAACATCCTATTAACAGCCACAGTCATTTAAGGACATGGAGGTTAGTGGACGGAAGAGAAACCATCAGTATCTTGTGACTAACTCATGTAGGCCTTGAACCCACGGCTCAGGGGTGAAGGGTTAGTGATAAACATGGTATCTGAACCAATCCACCACTGCAGCCCTTTATGTAACAAAAGGAAGTAAATGTTCCTTAGTTATGTAATTCTAACCAGAATACCTTGGTATGTAATTCTCACATTAAGTCCTTGGTATGTAATTCTCACATGAAGTCCTTGGTATGTAATTCTCACCCGAAGTCCTTGGTATGTAATTCTCACCTGAAGTCCTTGGTATGTAATTCTCACCCGAAGTCCTTGGTATGTAATTCTCACCTGAAGTCCTTGGTATGTAATTCTCACATGAAGTCCTTAGTTTTGTAATTATCACCAGAAGTCCTTGGTATGTAATTCTCACCTGAAGTCCTTTGTATGTAATTCTCACCTGAAGTCCTTGGTATGTAATTCTCACCTGAAGTCCTTTGTATGTAATTCTCACCTGAAGTCCTTTGTATGTAATTCTCACCTGAAGTCCTTTGTATGTAATTCTCACCTGAAGTCCTTTGTATGTAATTCTCACCTGAAGTCCTTTGTATGTAAATCTCACCTGAAGTCCTTTGTATGACTTTGAAACTTCTTGGCTACTTTGGATATGGTTCTGAATCCATCTATTGTCAAAAGGAAGTCTTCAATCTTTTTTTTACTGTAAAATAAAATTTCTGCATTAAATATTATTTACAATTTACAATATGGGTCTAATAATCATACAATATCTTTTGTCTAATAACAAGAAAAATGGGGCCTGTATCACTCAACTGTTCAACACTTTCTAAACTAGAGCTTTCTTTTAATGTTTGCATTTTTCATGTTCATCCTAACTTAAGATCATGTGTTTTATTTAAGATGTAGATAAAGGAACATAACACAAATCTGGTTGAGAATTTTTATATTACCGACCTCTGTCAGAAAAGGTCAAGGTCATATATTCAAGAAAACTTAATACACCTTGATCCCAGCATTTTACTAGCTTCATATCATGAATTTATGCCTTTTGTTTATTCTGAAAAAGTTGTACAAATATTTTAATATGTTAAACCTTAAAAGTATGTCAAGGTCATTCATTTGAACAAGCTTTGACTTTTACTCTTTAGAATGTACTGTATGTTTTTTAACTCATTGTATTTTACCTGTACTTGGCCTCGTCAAACATGATGGCACGAGAATCGGGGTGGTTTTTACTTTTTGATGCTGATCCCAGACTGTGGATTCTGAAAGAGTAAAGCAAAAGTGTTGGTTTCAGAGGTATTCTTAAACTTAGCTTTAGGGAGAGAATTCTGTCTCCACTGAAGCAGGCGTTTCCATCAGAATTGACAGCATTTAAGATGTGACATTTGCTTCACTGATGACTCTTAATTTATTCATTGATCCATGCTGATGCGACTTTAGCCAGATTCTACACTGTGATATATTAAATGGTTAAGAAGTGATGGTCTGAATGAGAGGAAGCAGAGGAACCAGTAATAACATGTCTCCTTTCATTTGACTGGGAAACATTTATAATGTTTAAGAATGTTTATTATTAAAATGAATTTGACTGGGAAACATTTATTATCAAAATAAATTAAGAATCAAAGAGCAATAGTAATAATGATAATAACAATGATAATAGACTTTATTTCATAAGAATCTGTTTAGTCTAGGCTAATCTTCCACATGGTCCACATGGTCCACATGGCTTGTATAATTACTCCTTAATTCTCAGTTTGTCCCTGGCTTGTATAATTACTCCTTAATTCTCAGTTTGTCCCGGGCTTGTATAATTACTCCTTAATTCTCAGTTTGTCCCGGGCTTGTATAATTACTCCTTAATTCTCAGTTTGTCCCGGGCTTGTATAATTACTCTCTAATTCTCAGTTTGTCCCGGGCTTGTATAATTACTCTCTAATTCTCAGTTTGTCCCGGGCTTGTATAATTACTCCTTAATTCTCAGTTTGTCCCGGGCTTGTATAATTACTCCTTAATTCTCAGTTTGTCCCGGGCTTGTATAATTACTCCTTAATTCTCAGTTTGTCCCGGGCTTGTATAATTACTCCTTAATTCTCAGTTTGTCCCGGGCTTGTATAATTACTCCTTAATTCTCAGTTTGTCCCGGGCTTGTATAATTACTCCTTAATTCTCAGTTTGTCCCGGGCTTGTATAATTACTCCTTAATTCTCAGTTTGTCCCAGGCTAGTATAATTACTCCTTAATTCTCAGCTTGTCCCGGGCTTGTATAATTACTCCTTAATTCTCAGTTTGTCCCGGGCTTGTATAATTACTCCTTAATTCTCAGTTTGTCCCGGGCTTGTATAATTACTCCTTAATTCTCAGTTTGTCCCGGGCTTGTATAATTACTCCTTAATTCTCAGTTTGTCCCGGGCTTGTATAATTACTCCTTAATTCTCAGTTTGTCCCGGGCTTGTATAATTACTCCTTAATTCTCAGTTTGTCCCGGGCTTGTATAATTACTCCTTAATTCTCAGTTTGTCCCGGGCTTGTATAATTACTCCTTAATTCTTAGTTTGTCCCGGGCTTGTATAATTACTCCTTAATTCTTAGTTTGTCCCGGGCTTGTATAATTACTCCTTAATTCTTAGTTTGTCCCGGGCTTGTATAATTACTCCTTAATTCTTAGTTTGTCCCGGGCTTGTATAATTACTCCTTAATTCTTAGTTTGTCCCGGGCTTGTATAATTACTCCTTAATTCTTAGTTTGTCCCGGGCTTGTATAATTACTCCTTAATTCTTAGTTTGTCCCGGGCTTGTATAATTACTCCTTAATTCTTAGTTTGTCCCGGGCTTGTATAATTACTCCTTAATTCTTAGTTTGTATATGTACTCTAATTTCCCTGCATACTGATAAGTAACCAAGCAAGGAATGCAAGGACATGACATAATCTTCCTACAAGGACGATATCTCAGCACCTATGTTATTAAAATAAACATATTGCAGTACACATATGCAATAACATAACTGATTTTGATCCCTATCCTAATCTACAATCTAACAAAAAAAAAAATTAAATCCAGTTTTCTATTACTTCGTAATCGATATTTACCTGGTTATCAATATTTACCTGGTTATCAATTTTTTACCTGGTAATCAATGTTTACTTCGTAATCAATATTTACCTGGAAATAATCAATATTTACCTGGTAATCAATATTCACCTCTTATAATATTTACCTGTTTAATAATCTCTCTAAATCAGGTAACTTTTTTATAATTTCTGCAGTTGTAGCAACTAAATCTGGACAGCCAATGAGATCCTCTACAGCATCCAGTCGATCGTTAATGGAGACAGGATTACAAAGTGGGGCACACAGCCATTGTCTGAACAGACGTCGACCTGAAATCAAAACAATACCAATAAATCAATACATTGTTTTATAAGTTATCATGTTATGCTTTTCCTTACAAAGGGAAGATTTCATAACCAATACCATCGAAACAACTTAATGATATTATCAACAATATGAGCCCTATATATAACCTCTTTACCCACCCTTACACTTAGTACAGTCTTCAATCTCTGTCATACACATTGCAAATTTATCGTTTGTGCCAGAAACTAGATACAAAAGGAATGCATGTTTAATAGAAATTGTACAATTGTCTTTTTTTTCTCTTGAAAAAATCTTATTTTCAAGGAACTGATTTTTTTCAAACGTTTTGTAATTGAAAATGGAACACAAAAAGATAATAATGATCACCAATCCCCTAACATTAACAGTATCTACAGTAACTGTAGGTTTGTTTCTCTGTCACCAGTAGTCAAGGAAGACTGGTGACAGAGATCTGTTAAAACCTTCATCCTGGACTACTGGTGACAGAGATCTGTTAAAACCTTCATCCTGGACTACTGGTGACATAGATTTGTTAAAATCTTCATCCTTGACTACTGGTGATGGAGATCTGTTAAAACCTTCATCCTGGACTACTGGTGACAGAGATCTGTTAAAACCTTCATCCTGGACTACTGGTGACAGAGATCTGTTAAAACCTTCATCCTGGACTACTGGTGACATAGATCTGTTAAAACCTTCATCCTTGACTACTGGTGACACAGATCTGTTAAAACCTTCACCTTGACTACTGGTGATGGTGATCAGTTAAAACCTACATCCTTGACTACTGGTGACATAGATCTGTTAAAACCTTCATCCTTGACTACTGGTGATGGAGATCTGTTAAAACCTTCACCTTGACTACTGGTGATGGTGATCAGTTAAAACCTACATCCTTGACTACTGGTGACATAGATCTGTTAAAACCTTCATCCTGGACTACTGGTGACATAGATCTGTTAAAACCTACATCCTTGACTACTGGTGATGGTGATCAGTTAAAACCTACATCCTGGACTACTGGTGACATAGATCTGTTAAAACCAACATCCTTGACTACTGGTGACATAGATCTGTTAAAACCTTCATCCTTGACTACTGGTGATGAAGATCTGTTAAAACCTACATCCCTGACTACTGGTGACATAGATCTGTTAAAACCTTCATCCTTGATTACTGGTGACATAGATCTGTTAAAACCTACATCCTTGACTACTGGTGACATAGATCTGTTAAAACCTATATCCTTGACTACTGGTGACAGGGATCTGTTAAAACCTTCATCCTCGACTACTGGTGACAGAGATCTGTTAAAACCTTCATACAGTGTCTGTGGTATACCTGTTTTAACAGTTTCCATGGTAACCTACATAGATCAAATCATAGAACACAGTGACTGGTTAACCTGTTACAAAAGTAACCATGGTAACCTACATAGATCAAATCATATAACACAGTGACTGGTTAACCTGTTATAACAGTTACCATGGTAACCGACACTAATCGTTGACTTGGTTACCTACCAAAGGGGGTATTACAGTGATCTAGTTGCTCCAGTAGCGTACCCTCCAATGTGCCAGTGGACGAGTTTTCTGTGATATCAAGGTTAGCTAAGGTCACTCCATCCAACACCTAAAACATGTCACAGCCATACTGCTAAATATGACTATATATAACTCTATATATAGATCAGATTAGTTTGAACCCACAGAGCTACCCAATGGCCAATACCATTAATATGGAAGAGTTGAATCTCCTACAGATCAAAAATGATAAAAATAATGTGGCAGGTAACAGACACATTTAAATTATGAAATTGATACCAAAATCTTTACAATTTTCATGTCAAATTATGAACATTTTTTAAATACATGATTCAACATGACACTCACCATGTGTTGACGACTACCAAAGCTCTCCTTTTTCTTCTCTTTCACTTCTACACCATCCAAAGGACAGTACTCTTCAAAATTGTTCATAGAGAGGAGCTCTTGGTCAAGTAGACTGTACTGTAGATACCTACAGACAAAAGTACCTCACAATCAATCTATACCTACAGACAAAAGTACCTCACAATCAATCTATACTGTATACAGACAAAAGTACCCCACAATCAATCTATACTGTATACAGACAAAAGTACCCCACAATCAATCTATACTGTATACAGACAAAAGTACCCCACAATCAATCTATACTGTATACAGACAAAAGTACCCCACAATCAATCTATACTGTATACAGACAAAAGTACCCCACAATCAATCTATACCTACAGACAAAAGTACCTCACAATCAATCTATACTGTATACAGACAAAAGTACCCCACAATCAATCTATACTGTATACAGACAAAAGTACCCCAAAATCAATCTATACTGTATACAGACAAAAGTACCTCACAATCAATCTATACTGTATACAGACAAAAGTACCCCACAATCAATCTTTACTGTATACAGACAAAATTACCCCACAATCAATCTATACCTACAGACAAAAGTACCTCACAGTCAATCTATATTGTATACAGACAAAAGTACCTCACAATCAATCTATACTGTATACAGACAAACGTACCCCACAATCAATCTATACTGTATACAGACAAACATACCCCACAATCAATCTATACTGTATACAGACAAAAGTACCCCACAATCAATCTATACTGTATACAGACAAAAGTACCCCACAATCAATCTATACTGTATACAGACAAAAGTACCTCACAATCAATCTATACTGTATACAGACAAACGTACCCCACAATCAATCTATACCTACAGACAAAAGTACCCCACAATCAATCTATACTGTATACAGACAAAAGTACCCCACAATCAATCTATACTGTATACAGACAAACGTACTCCACAATCAATCTATACTGTATACAGACAAAAGTACCCCACAATCAATCTATACTGTATACAGACAAAAGTACCCCACAATCAATCTATACTGTATACAGACAAAAGTACCCCACAATCAATCTATACTGTATACAGACAAAAGTACCCCACAATCAATCTATACTGTATACAGACAAACGTACTCCACAATCAATCTATACTGTATACAGACAAAAGTACCCCACAATCAATCTATACTGTATCAATCTATACTGTATACAGACAAAAGTACCCCACAATCAATCTATACTGTATACAGACAAACATACCCCACAATCAATCTATACTGTATACAGACAAACGTACCCCACAATCAATCTATACTGTATACAGACAAAAGTACCCCACAATCAATCTATACTGTATACAGACAAAAGTACCCCACAATCAATCTATACTGTATACAGACAAAAGTACCCCACAATCAATCTATACTGTATACAGACAAAAGTACCCCACAATCAATCTATACTGTATACAGACAAAAGTACCCCACAATCTATCTATACTGTATACAGACAAAAGTACCCCACAATCTATCTATACTGTATACAGACAAAAGTACCCCACAATCTATCTATACTGTAGTTGTGTACAGAGGCCTTTAGACCCTGTATTGCTCATCTGGTTTTCCTGATTGAATTATCCAAACCTAAGGAAAAGGAATTCTAAGAGTTTGTTTCTGTCCCATTAGCTGCAGCCCCTCTGCCCTTACGGAAAACTATTTATACAATTTATACAAGTCTCATTGCTTCAGACAAAATGGGGATAGAATCCTGCCAATCCTATAGATGATGATGGATAATGAAGACTTTACTTTATTTTTCAAAATTTGGCCCAGCCCTTTCCACCCAGGGCAGAGACCCAATGAGCAGACAGCTGATTTTCCTTCATCAAAGAATTCTTCAGACCAAACTGGGACAGAATTGCCACATTTCTATAAAGGAAGGATTTTAAAGAATTTCCCCGACTGAAATCCACCTCTGTTGCCCCTGGAGATGGAGACTGGTTATATATGAAATATTGATTCTTCTCAATATAATATCAAATTTAGACAAAAACCCTAGCATTCTACAGAAGAATGAAGATTTTAAATAATTTGCTCTGATCAGATATTGGGCCCTGCCCTTATGGCCCCAGGGGCAGGGACTCACCACTTATATGCTATCTATTCACCCTAGGTTCCTTCCGATGAAAGTGGGACAGAATCCTGACATTCCTACATAATGATTTAAAAAAGAATTTGTTCAAATTCCCTTATTGGCTGCAACCCCTCCAGGCCAAAAGGGGCCAAGACCCACTGTGTACCTCTTCACCCTAAGATGTTTCACTCCAAACTGTGACACAATCTTAACAATCCTACATAAGAAGGATTTTAATGACTTTACACTATTACCCCTATTTGGCCCAACCCCTCTGGCCCCATGAGGCCCAGACTCTCCATTTATATAAAACTGAATCTGCTTCATTTAAGAATGCTTCAGACCAAATTTGGACAAAATATAATCATTGCTACAGACAGATTTTAAAGAATTTGCTCTGTTGCCCCTATTGGGCCACACCCTCCTGCAAAGAGGAATGAGACATACCTTTTTCTCTTCAAAAATGAGTCCCCTTCACCCAACCATGTTTCAGATCATTCTTGCAGAAGAATAATGATTTTGTCATGTGACTGCCCCCAATGTTTGTACAGCTAGATGTGACTGCCCCCAATGTTTGTACAGCTAGATGTGACTGCCCCCAATGTTTGTACAGCTAGATGTGACTGCCCCCAATGTTTGTACAGCTAGATGTGACTGCCCCCAATGTTTGTACAGCTAGATGTGACTGCCCCCAGTGCCTATACAGCTAGACATTACCTACCATGTGACTGCCCCCAGTGCCTATACAGCTAGACATTACCTACCATGTGACCGCCCCCAGTGCTCGTACAGCTAGACATTACCTACCATGTGACTGCCCCCAGTGCCTATACAGCTAGACATTACCTACCATGTGACTGCCCCCAGTGCTCGTACAGCTAGACATTACCTACCATGTGACTGCCCCCAGTGCTCGTACAGCTAGACATTACCTACCATGTGACTGCCCCCAGTGCTCGTACAGCTAGACATTACCTACCATGTGACTGCCCCTAGTGCCTATACAGCTAGACATTACCTACCATGTGACTGCCTCCAGTGCCTATACAGCTAGATGTGACTGCCCCCAGTGCCTATACAGCTAGACATTACCTACCATGTGACTGCCCCCAGTGCTCGTACAGCTAGACATTACCTACCATGTGACTGCCCCCAGTGCTCGTACAGCTAGAGAATATTCGTCTGCAGCAGTCATTCCTAAAGCATCAGCTGTAATATACATAAACCTACATTAACATTGTGTTTCTAGAGGAAAAGATTTCATACCACGATCAAGGTCACAGGATATAATTAAATTTGCATGTCACATCAGAATATAACTTCTTCATGTCTTCACAAATAAAACTTCAGTTTGAATCTCTGAATATTTCTAATGAAAAAACTTTTGTTTTTGGGACAATTATGGAATTCAATCCCAAACGAAGAGGATCAACAAAATATTTTCTTTTTATCTAAAATACTAAATTCTTACATGCCTTCCCCCCCCACCTTCCCCCACCCATTCATACTTTCAAATTCCCATATTCATACTTTTAATTTTCAAATTTTCTATCACTTTGGGGAATCATTGATAAAAAATTTTCTTCAAACCTGATAAAAATGAAGGCAATCAATAATTTAAACTCCAAATTTATCTCCAGAAAGCAAGATGTAAATGTAGCATCCCTTAAAAATTGCTAGAATTAACCTCATGTTACCCTGAAACTGAAAAATTTACAGTGAGTAGTTTCTTACAGCTATATTCCAGGCAAAAGAAGAAATTTCTTACACACCTAACTTGTTATAACAGACCAAAGGAGTATATGTTGATTTTGAAAACACAACATTTTACAGGTGATAATGAAGAAATGATCAATGTACTGTTTATTTTAAGGAAGAAAACTACTTAGTAAAGAAATGTCTTACTCTCACTGATCATTTTCTTTATCGTAGCTGGCCATACAAACTCATCGTTGACTTTAAAATAATCCTCTTCAGCAAGGCGTTTGAGTGTTTTGGAACTTTCCCAGAACTCTGAACCAGATGCTAAGCCTTCTTTTGACACAGATGTCAGATTGTTTTTTAGCACTAATTGTGTCTTTGTTGTCATTTTATTCTTTTCAAATAATACCTGTAAATAAACAATCAATATATAAAAGATATATATATATATATAATTTTAAAAGATAAAAACTTTGTGTATTGTATATACAGAGAAAATTAATCACTTAACATGACAAACAAATATATCACTAACGTTTTCAGGCCTCGCGGCCATCTTCAGGTGATTACATTACATGTACACTGTACGTTACTTAGTAACCTACATTGTGACGTAATGTTATTGTTAATAACCTTATCAATTGTGTCCCAACGCAATCTTCAGTGTGTATTTAGGGACGGTTTAAACAGTTTGATAAAAAAATCTTCTCTGATGATTCGTTTTGACGTTGTAGATTCTGACATCTTATAGAACGGGTATATAACAAAGTTTCCTTTGCCGCAGATGTCCAAATGTTCACTCAGCAGAATATTTACCTGTGAAGGGGTGTAGTGACCTATAAAATATTTACCTGTGTAGAGGTGTAGTGACCTGTAAAATATTTACCTGTGTAGAGGTGTAGTGACCTGTAAAATATTTATCTGTGTAGAGGTGTAGTGACCTATACAATATTTACCTGTGTAGAGGTGTAGTGACCTATAAAATATTTACCTGTGTAGAGGTGTAATGACCTATGAAATATTTACCTGTGTAGAGGTGTAGTGACCTATAAAATATTTACCTGTGTAGAGGTGTAGTGACCTATAAAATATTTACCTGTGTAGAGGTGTAGTGACCTATAAAATATTTACCTGTGTAGAGATGTAGTGACCTATAAAATATTTACCTGTGTAGAGGTGTAGTGACCTATAAAATATTTACCTGTGTAGAGGTGTAGTGACCTATAAAATATTTACCTGTGTAGAGATGTAGTGACCTATAAAATATTTACCTATGTAGAGGTGTAGTGACCTATAAAATATTTACCTGTGTAGAGGTGTAGTGACCTATAAAATATTTACCTGTGTAGAGGTGTAGTGACCTATGAAATATTTACCTGTGTAGAGGTGTAGTGACCTATAAAATATTTACCTGTGTAGAGGTGTAGTGACCTATGAAATATTTACCTGTGTAGAGGTGTAGTGACCTATGAAATATTTACCTGTGTAGAGGTGTAGTGACCTATAAAATATTTACCTGTGTAGAGGTGTAGTGACCTATAAAATATTTACCTGTGTAGAGGTGTAGTGACCTATAAAATATTTACCTGTGTAGAGGTGTAGTGACCTATAAAATATTTACCTGTGTAGAGGTGTAGTGACCTATAAAATATTTACCTGTGTAGAGGTGTAGTGACCTGTAAAATATTTACCTGTGTAGAGGTGTAGTGACCTGTAAAATATTTATCTGTGTAGAGGTGTAGTGACCTATACAATATTTACCTGTGTAGAGGTGTAGTGACCTATAAAATATTTACCTGTGTAGAGGTGTAATGACCTATGAAATATTTACCTGTGTAGAGGTGTAGTGACCTATAAAATATTTACCTGTGTAGAGGTGTAGTGACCTATAAAATATTTACCTGTGTAGAGGTGTAGTGACCTATAAAATATTTACCTGTGTAGAGATGTAGTGACCTATAAAATATTTACCTGTGTAGAGGTGTAGTGACCTATAAAATATTTACCTGTGTAGAGGTGTAGTGACCTATAAAATATTTACCTGTGTAGAGGTGTAGTGACCTATGAAATATTTACCTGTGTAGAGGTGTAGTGACCTATAAAATATTTACCTGTGTAGAGGTGTAGTGACCTATGAAATATTTACCTGTGTAGAGGTGTAGTGACCTATAAAATATTTACCTGTGTAGAGATGTAGTGACCTATAAAATATTTACCTGTGTAGAGATGTAGTGACCTATAAAATATTTACCTGTGTAGAGGTGTAGTGACCTATAAAATATTTACCTGTGTAGAGGTGTAGTGACCTATAAAATATTTACCTGTGTAGAGGTGTAGTGACCTATAAAATATTTACCTGTGTAGAGGTGTAGTGACCTGTAAAATATTTACCTGTGTAGAGGTGTAGTGACCTGTAAAATATTTACCTGTGTAGAGGTGTAGTGACCTGTAAAATATTTACCTGTGTAGAGGTGTAGTGACCTATAAAATATTTACCTGTGTAGAGGTGTAGTGACCTATAAAATATTTACCTGTGTAGAGGTGTAGTGACCTATAAAATATTTACCTTTGTAGAGGTGTAGTGACCTATAAAATATTTACCTGTGTAGAGGTGTAGTGACCTATAAAATATTTACCTGTGTAGAGGTGTAGTGACCTATAAAATATTTACCTGTGTAGAGGTGTAGTGACCTATAAAATATTTACCTGTGTAGGGGTGTAATGAGCTATCAATGTCCGTAGTCTGGAGCAGTATCGGTCATCAGGAAACTGACCAAGCTGTAAGAAGACATAAAACACACACTGTACAGTTATAAATCCTTATGGGTGATTTATTCACAAATTAATCAGATTTTAATCATTTATATGAATGTAGTTTTTTATGATAAAGGTACACACCACTATGCTTAGCATTATAGTTACCACTGGCAAACATAATGTACTGATGAAGTTGTATACTTATTGTTACAACTCACAAAACTGAATGGTCAGGTAGTGTGTGGCAACACACTTTCACCAAGATATACAGGATTTGACATCAGACATCAGTACGTATATGTTGCCTGCCTGACCATATAAATTCAAACCGAATACTACCATGTTTAGCCACTTGTTTATATCATGACCGACTTGATATTCAGTGAATTTGTCATATTCTTGTGTATTACCCATGTGTAATATAGCTTAATATGACGTCACTTTAGATAATCAAATTAAATCACAATTTGACAGGTGACAACAGCAGCCATAGATATAGTGAGGACATGACTTCAAGTTTAACACAGAAATGGCTGTTTTACTATTTTGCCATTTGCATAACATATTTAGTCCTGTGATAATAAAAAAAAATTGTTTTCATTCGATGTAGAATTTATGAAACTCATCAATTTTTTACTACAGCTCATTAAAATCTTGCTGAAATGAAAAATTGTTTGACCTATTTAAAAAATTCACTTATCCATCGGATAGCCATGTAAGATCCTACATTTATGATCACAATATTTAGCGTCACAAAGATTATAATATAGAGGCAAATAATTTACCATGGATGACAATTAAGAAAGCATTAGAAAGATATAACCCAATTTTACTCATTACTATCTCAAGTGTAAGACGCAGATATTCCGAGAAAGAATGATATTTCTGGAAATGTTCTCATCATCGACATGCTTCATGGAAAAACCAAAAGTTACACAAGTAAGAGTGTACTGAGATATACTTACATAAAACTTCCCTATAGAAGTATCAACAAAACACACTCCAAAGGTGCTGCAACCTTCCACACTACCCTCCTGTCAACAACAAAGTTGTATTGTTTTCTTTCCATTGAATACAGCAAAGCTTAAAAAAAAAGTTCTAGCTCAGTACAATGGGTTATGCTTCCTGAATGGGACAAAATCTAAGTATGAACAAGAGATCCCAGAGGGATCTTGGCACCCACCATTATTTGATCTTCATATACTCTTTTAAACTTTTATACTCAAACTAAAACAGGCACAACAAGGGACCTGAATGGCCCACAAGAATCCATCCAAGATGGCCAGTTGTGTGCCATTTTTTGGGGTTTTTTTATCAGACCAAAAGTCAAATGGCACAACTAGGGACCAAGGGGAACCAACTTATGAAACATAAAATAGATCCATCCAGTACTTCTCAAGAAATAGTGATATCAAAAATTGTTCACATATGGACAGAAGACGGACTGTGGACGCAGAGTGATTTGAATAGCCCTTCATCTGATGATAACAAAGGACAAGAACTCCTAATATATGCAAAAGAGAGTGCTGTTTTGTGTGCACTGCACTTCTCCTTATTTTTATCTATCTACCTTTGATGTTTTATGTTGATATCGCATATAGTTTTTGTGTCATATTTCGGACAAAATTATGATGGATGGACAAACAGAAGGACAGACAAAGCAGCAACTATACGCTCTTTCTTCGGGGAGCATAAGAATACAATGTTATCAAAAGACATGACAACCATCTAAAATAGTTTTCTAATGCCATGAATAACCAACATGATCCAACTGGAGACAATTAGGAAGGTTCACAGTCAAATATCTGGTGACTTTGTATCTGGTTTGCTATGGTAATTCAAATTTCTGTGCAACAGAGTTCATTGCAACGTCCTTCAATAAATAAAATTCTCCATGTTCTAACCCACAGAAATGTCTACCAACCCCACAAAGTTATTCTGTGTTGTATCATGTCTACCAACCCCACAAAATTATTCTGAGTGATTGTATCATGTCTACCAACCCCACAAAATTATTCTGTGTGATTATATCATGTTTACCAACCCCACAAAATTATTCTGAGTGACTGGAATAGGTACCAGGTGTTTTTACCATAAACACTAGATCAATTTATTTGCCATATTACTTCAGAGTTGTGAAATTCTTAAACATGACACTGAGAGTAAAGTCAGACCTCATCCCTTCGTCATGACGCGAAAAAAACCGCCAAACTATTGAATGACATATAGTTCTCTATTATTTACCTTTTCTGCAATGGCAATGAGGAAATTGTTCTCAGCACCACTAGAGTCACCATCCATGAAGCTAAACGTCTGTGTGCCTTTCGTTGTTACACGACAAACTTCCCGCTTAACAACTTTGTCAAACTTTGTCGGTTGCTTTGAGGCTGAAACAGAATAGTTGTTTACAAACTTCCCGCTTAACAACTTTGTCAAACTTTGTCGGTTGCTTTGAGGCTGAAACAGAATAGTTGTTTACAAACTTCCCGCTTAACAACTTTGTCAAACTTTGTCGGTTGCTTTGAGGCTGAAACAGAATAATTGTTTACAAACTTTCCACAGGACAACTTTGTCAAACTTTGTAGGTTGCTTTAAGGCTGATACAAATAAATTGTTTCTTCATCAATAACAATTTACTGCATTTCTTCATGTCTGGATTTCTATTATTCCAAACGTGTCGCAGGAACATTTTGTGAAAAATTCAGGGACCTTATCCTTGTTCAGTCTCAATAACAGGGACCTTATCCTTGTTCAGTCTCAATAACAGGGACCTTATCCTTGTTCAGTCTCAATAACAGGGACCTTATCCTTGTTCAGTCTCAATAACTGGGACCTTATCCTTGTTCAGTCTCAATAACAGGGACCTTATCCTTGTTCAGTCTCAATAACAGGGACCTTATCCTTGTTCAGTCTCAATAACAGGGACCTTATCCTTGTTCAGTCTCAATAACAGGGATCCTTTCTCAATAACAGGGACCTTATCCTTGTTCAGTCTCAATAACAGGGACCTTATCCTTGTTCAGTCTCAATAACAGGGACCTTATCCTTGTTCAGTCTCAATAACAGGGACCTTATCCTTGTTCAGTCTCAATAACAGGGACCTTATCCTTGTTCAGTCTCAATAACTGGGACCTTATCCTTGTTCAGTCTCAATAACAGGGACCTTATCCTTGTTCAGTCTCAATAACTGGGACCTTATCCTTGTTCAGTCTCAATAACTGGGACCTTATCCTTGTTCAGTCTCAATAACAGGGACCTTATCCTTGTTCAGTCTCAATAACAGGGACCTTATCCTTGTTCAGTCTCAATAACAGGGACCTTATCCTTGTTCAGTCTCAATAACAGGGACCTTATCCTTGTTCAGTCTCAATAACAGGGACCTTATCCTTGTTCAGTCTCAATAACTGGGACCTTATCCTTGTTCAGTCTCAATAACAGGGACCTTATCCTTGTTCAGTCTCAATAACAGGGACCTTATCCTTGTTCAGTCTCAATAACAGGGACCTTATCCTTGTTCAGTCTCAATAACAGGGACCTTATCCTTGTTCAGTCTCAATAACAGGGACCTTATCCTTGTTCAGTCTCAATAACAGGGACCTTATCCTTGTTCAGTCTCAATAACTTATCCTTGTTCAGTCTCAATAACAGGGACCTTATCCTTGTTCAGTCTCAATAACAGGGACCTTATCCTTGTTCAGTCTCAATAACAGGGACCTTATCCTTGTTCAGTCTCAATAACTGGGACCTTATCCTTGTTCAGTCTCAATAACTGGGACCTTATCCTTGTTCAGTCTCAATAACAGGGACCTTATCCTTGTTCAGTCTCAATAACAGGGACCTTATCCTTGTTCAGTCTCAATAACAGGGACCTTATCCTTGTTTCTCAATAACAGTCTCAATAACTACCTTATCCTTGTTCAGTCTCAATAACTGGGACCTTATCCTTGTTCAGTCTCAATAACAGGGACCTTATCCTTGTTCAGTCTCAATAACAGGGACCTTATCCTTGTTCAGTCTCAATAACAGGGACCTTATCCTTGTTCAGTCTCAATAACTGGGACCTTATCCTTGTTCAGTCTCAATAACAGGGACCTTATCCTTGTTCAGTCTCAATAACAGGGACCTTATCCTTGTTCAGTCTCAATAACAGGGACCTTATCCTTGTTCAGTCTCAATAACTAAGAAAGGTTCTCATTAACATGTTTTAGTTTATAAAAATCTGATTCACAGAAAAGTATAAACCACTATCCTATCTTGTTATATGGAACTTGTATAACTTGAAGGCCCCATTTAATCTGAAGCATATTGTTGGTCCCTGTCTGACTATACACAATTGAACCCACTTAAATTGAATACTCAGTGATCTCGAAGTTCTCCTATGTTCCGGCCAAGTTCCAAATAACAAGTTTCAATAGTATTTACATTTTTCATGTAAACTGTCGTTAAGCTGTAACTATAATAACTATATAAAAACTGGGCTACACCACACTCTTAACCACTTCTTTTCTTTTAGATACTGTATATTCTAAAGACTTAATGCCATGTTTTATGCTGAACATTTTCATTTCTGACAAAATTAATTACAATTTCAGCTGAATCTATAGAACTTTTTGAAACATTTGAATTTCATGGGACTTACAGGTTTTCAGGCGTTCATTCATCATTTCTGGAGTCTCTGTCTGTTCAATACGGACGACCTTGTACCCTTTCTGTATAAGTGTCTCCGCGTATCTGTTATAAGCTATTTCTGGAAATCCCGAGTGAGCCTGTTCTCCCTGTGAAAGAGTCAAAATGGATTCATATTCAAAATATTTTACAAACTATCGTACATATTTTTCTTCCATCAAATATCAGATAAGAAGAAAAGAAGAAAACTATCTGCATAAATAAATATCCTTTTAACCTTCAATTTTGATCCATTTAAGTCTGAAATATGAACTAATTTCAGGTATTCTTATACAAAACTTTTTTTTAACCTTAATCCTTAAAACAAGAAAAATGTCTGAGGCATGAACACTTTCTCTCCAATGCATACAAGTATCCTTGTTTGATGAATAAGCAGAAGTTGTCAAATGTGACCTTTGACCTTGACTAATGTCCACATCAATAAGGTTGGGTGTAGAACTTAATATCATGACACTATGGGGTAAATATCATGACATTATGGGGTAAATATCATGACACTATGGGTAAATATCATGACACTATGGGGTAAATATCATGACACTATGGGGTAAATATCATGACACTATGGGGTAAATATCATGACACTATTTCAGAATTGCATACAACTGGACCAACAGACATAGGTAGGACTACATGTCCACCCTCCCCTTTCCTCACCAGTGGTCCTGAAAATTGAGTGATGTCACTGAATAGGAATTTCTCTCAGTAATGCAATTTGCAGAAGTTAACTGAAAACCTCTTTAGAAATCGAGTCACAACAACGATGTCACTATTTGGAATTATGAAGTTCTATTAATAGCAATAGTAACCTTGACCTAAGAGCTCTTAAACATGAGCTCACTCGATGCAATGAAATAGGTTATAACTAACATGTATGAAGTAAACTTCATATCAAAGTTGATGTTATCAGAGAGATGAGAGGACACAAGAGGATAGAACTAGTCAAATAAATCCTCATTCTTTCTTAGATATCCCAACACAGACTAAAGATCTGTCTAAACATCAGATATTATATACCATTTCGATGGCAACATCAGATATTATATACCATTTCCATGGCAACATCAGATATTATATACCATTTCCATGGCAACATCAGATATTATATACCATTTCCATGGCAACATCAGATATTTTATACCATTTCGATGGCAACATCAGATATTATATACCATTTCCATGGCAACATCAGATATTATATACCATTTCCATGGCAACATCAGATATTATATACCATTTCGATGGCAACATCAGATATTATATACCATTTCCATGGCAACATCAGATATTATATACCATTTCGATGGCAACATCAGATATTATATATCATTTCCATGGCAACATCAGATATTATATACCATTTCCATGGCAACATCAGATATTATATACCATTTCGATGGCAACATCAGATATTATATATCATTTCCATGGCAACATCAGATATTATATACCATTTCGATGGCAACATCAGATATTATATATCATTTCCATGGCAACATCAGATATTATATACCATTTCCATGGCAACATCAGATATTATATACCATTTCCATGGCAACATCAGATATTATATACCATTTCCAAGGCAACATCAGATATTATATACCATTTCGATGGCAACATCAGATATTATATACCATTTCCATGGCAACATCAGATATTATATACCATTTCCAAGGCAACATCAGATATTATATACCATTTCGATGGCAACATCAGATATTTTATACCATTTCCATGGCAACATCAGATATTATATACCATTTCCATGGCAACATCAGATATTATATACCATTTCCATGGCAACATCAGATATTATATACCATTTCCAAGGCAACATCAGATATTATATATCATTTCCATGGCAACATCAGATATTATATACCATTTCCATGGCAACATCACATATTATATACCATTTCCATGGCAACATCAGATATTGTATACCATTTCCAAGGCAACATTGGGGTTCTTCCATTAAAACAGTTCCCATACCTGCCAACTTTCTCGATTCAGTCGGGAGTTTTCTGATATTTACTCCAGCCCGCGTCCCAAACGTATGGATCAAAGTCAGAAGAATCTCCCGATTTCAGAGATCTCGCTTGGTATGTCATAAATAACCTTGATATATTTGTCAAATTGGTAAGACTGACCACCTGGTCACATAATCAAGGCCTAGCTAGGTAAGTACACTGCCCAATTATCTAATTAGTGTCACCTAATTAAAGTTAATCCTAAATGACCGCCATGCTTGGAAGCACACTTGTACACGACCGAGTGTTCCCTACCTAATTAACGGCAGACCATTGGTCAGGACTTGGGGCCTGGTAATTGTTTGGTTAAGATGAGGTCATTAAGCAGATAATTAGGTAGTGATTACCATTTTTAGACTATCAAATAAATTGAACAAGATCTTTAGGATGTAATAATATGCAAGCATTTCTTGATCAATACCAATAACGTTTATCATGTCAGTCCTTAAAAAACTACTTAGTTGGCAGCGTGAGTCAAAATTCAGATCTCTATTAAATTTTTTAAAAAATGAAAGCTTAAAATTTCATGAGATGATCCTATCATTTTTCCTTATTTCAATTAAACAATTTTTTTTCAGAAGGGTCATATTTGGAAATATATATCCTTACTAATAACCAAACAGATAATCACCAGTCTCAATATCTGTTATATTGTGCGAGTTCTGTGAATACTGTGAATTTAGATAAATAAATTCCAACTCGATCCTGACTTGCAAAAAAGTCTGATCCTTTTTTCATTATTTAGTACAGTAAAGTACACACTTTATCAAGTTATAAACTTATCCAAAAGTGTTACTTAAATATCTATTCATTAATTTTTCCATTGTGACAAATGTCCTGACACGCAAGGTATCGTGGCGAGTCATAAATGTTGTTCACATACTTTTCTCCCGCATCAGAATTTTGAAAAGTTGGCAGGTATGAGTTCCAAAAGCCAAATTATTCAAAAGGTTTACAAGGTAGCATCCTTAACTTGAGCACCATCCGAGCTCTGCTTAAGCTCTTTTTGTAGTCTTTGTTAACATCCATAATTACATACTCACCTTCATGAAAATGATTCCTAGTTCATTCACACCTACAACAGCATCCATGTGAAAAAGCTCGTAAAATTTCCCCATCTGTAAACACAAAAAGAACTATATAATAAACATCAAACGACCTTCACCCATGAAATTTCCTGTTTATACAACTCTAAAAGAGGATATTCTCCCGCTGATTTTCCACACATTTCAAGGAGCGCCAAAATTAATGATTCTGTGAAAATATCCAAGCTTTTGATAAACCATAGAAATCTGATCAGCAAAAACAGAAAAAACACCCGTCTGTACAGTAATGGTGAAGGGATATCAATGTCGTCTCTGAATGTCCTGATCGAGTAACAGAATTAAATAAATGTCTTAATTAAACATCATCAACAAAACAATGATAAAAATTTTAAAAATAATCAAAATATTATTCTTTTAAAACAGAACTGTTCCACCACTCACCTTGAAGAAAAGAATAGAGTCAAAATATTTTGCTTTCAGTTCCCACCATTGCCTCATGGCCTGTAAATACGACAATTAATGATAATTCATATAAGTAAATATAGACACACAAAAAATCAATATATTTGGACAAACAAGAAACAATTATCTTTGTGATCACAAGATCTTTGTCATTTCTTAATAACAAAAATGATCTTTGTGACCCCTATAAGACCATTTCTTTATCTTTTTCTTCTTATCTATCAAAATACACGCTGATCGAATTATGTCATTACAAATATCTATGGCATAGACTAAAAGCATGACAAAACAGGCAGTTATGTATTAAATGTGTTTTGTAGAAAAGAAAATGTATTTCATTTTTCAAGGAGACCAGATAATATTACAACTATTTCTTAAACTTACAGGTGTCGTAGTTTTCTTGAAACTCTCAGGAATGTGGAGTGTTTTGGGGTCATATTCTGGGTCAGTCCTCTCACGCATTTTAGCATCTCTGAAAAACAAGGATTTCTCAATAGAATACTGGTTTTTATAACACAACCAGTTAAAGATTTGAATGAAACATCAAAATCATTCACACTTAAGATCTAAGTGTGTCGTTTCGATGACTACATGGTCACCTTCATCAGAGAAATGACCAGTGTGGAGTGTACTAGCACTGATGTACGTAGTGTGCGAGATCTACAAGGTCACCTTCATCAGAAAAATGACCAGTGTGAAGTGTAGTAACACTGACGTACGTAGTGTGCAAGATCTACACGGTCACCTTCATCAGACAAATGACCAGTGTGGAGCATACTAGCACTGATGTACAGAGTGTACGAGATTTACACGGTCACCTTCATCAAACAAATGACCAGTGTGGGGCGTACTAGCACTGACGTATCTAGTGTTCGAGATCTTCACGATCACCTTCATCACACAATGACCACAGAGTGGCAGGTTGACTACCTCACCTGATCTCATCAGACTGCCTGCCTTACCTGATCTCATCAGACTGCCTGCCTTACCTGATCTCATCAGACTGCCTGCCTTACCTGATCTCATCAGACTGCCTGCCTTACCTGATCTCGTCAGGCTGGTTGCCTTACCTGATCTTGTCAGGCTGGTTGCCTTACCTGATCTCGTCAGGCTGGTTGCCTTACCTGATCTCGTCAGGCTGGTTGCCTTACCTGATCTCGTCAGGCTGGTTGCCTTACCTGATCTCGTCAGGTTGGTTGCCTTACCTGATCTCGTCAGGTTGGTTGCCTTACCTGATCTCGTCAGGTTGGTTGCCTTACCTGATCTTGTCAGGTTGGTTGCCTTACCTGATCTGGTCAGGTTGGTTGCCTTACCTGATCTTGTCAGGTTGGTTGCCTTACCTGATCTTGTCAGGCTGGTTTGACTCCTGTTCTATCTCTACAACTAATGGACTTACCTGATCTTGTGAGGTTGGAGGAAGTCCAGTTTGAGATGTGGGAAATTTGCCTCCTGTTCTGTCAGGGTGGCCTTTGAAGTACTTGGACTCTATAATAGTATCAGTAGAATATCATTAACAATGATCACAACCAATTCTATAGGTATATCTTACTGAGAATATCCCATTTGTACTTCAAGAACATGACTGTCAACTTTAATCTATCCTGAAAGAAAGGTACTGACAGCTAACTTTCATGTAATTTATTCACAACAAAAATAAATTTTCGCATTATTCTGATAACTGGATTTACATCAGATAAAACCGGAGCAGAAGATATAATTATGTAATATTAGTACCTGAGAACTAAATGAGACAATGGAACCATGTAAACTGACACTGGAGACAATGGAACCATGTAAACTGACACTGGAGACAATGGAACCATGTAAACTGACACTGGAGACCATGGAGACAATGGAACCATGTAAACTGACACTGGAGACCATGGAGACAATGGAACCATGTAAACTGACACTGGAGACCATGGAGACAATGGAACCATGTAAACTGACACTGGAGACCATGGAGACAATGGAACCATGTAAACTGACACTGGAGACCATGGAACCATGTAAACTGACACTGGAGACCATGGAGGCAATGGAACCATGTAAACTGACACTGGAGACCATGGAGGCAATGGAACCATGTAAACTGACACTGGAGACAATGGAACCATGTAAACTGACACTGGAACTCACACTGGAGACAATGGAACCATGTAAACTGACACTGGAGACAATGGAACCATGTGGAACCACTGACACTGGAGACCATGGAGGCAATGGAACCATGTAAACTGACACTGGAGACCATGGAGACAATGGAACCATGTAAACTGACACTGGAGACAATGGAACCATGTAAACTGACACTGGAGACCATGGAGACAATGGAACCATGTAAACTGACACTGGAGACCATGGAGACAATGGAACCATGTAAACTGACACTGGAGACCATGGAGACAATGGAACCATGTAAACTGACACTGGAGACCATGGAGACAATGGAACCATGTAAACTGACACTGGAGACCATGGAACCATGTAAACTGACACTGGAGACAATGGAACCATGTAAACTGACACTGGAGACAATGGAACCATGTAAACTGACACTGGAGACAATGGAACCATGTAAACTGACACTGGAGACAATGGAGACCATGGAACCATGTAAACTGACACTGGAGACCATGGAGGCAATGGAACCATGTAAACTGACACTGGAGACCATGGAACCATGTAAACTGACACTGGAGACAATGGAACCATGTAAACTGACACTGGAGACAATGGAACCATGTAAACTGACACTGGAGACAATGGAACCATGTAAACTGACACTGGAGACCATGGAGACAATGGAACCATGTAAACTGACACTGGAGACCATGGAGACAATGGAACCATGTAAACTGACACTGGAGACCATGGAGACAATGGAACCATGTAAACTGACACTGGAGACCATGGAGACAATGGAACCATGTAAACTGACACTGGAGACCATGGAGGCAATGGAACCATGTAAACTGACACTGGAGACCATGGAACCATGTAAACTGACACTGGAGACCATGGAGACAATGGAACCATGTAAACTGACACTGGAGACCATGGAGACAATGGAACCATGTAAACTGACACTGGAGACCATGGAGACAATGGAACCATGTAAACTGACACTGGAGACCATGGAGACAATGGAACCATGTAAACTGACACTGGAGACCATGGAACCATGTAAACTGACACTGGAGACCATGGAGGCAATGGAACCATGTAAACTGACACTGGAGACCATGGAACCATGTAAACTGACACTGGAGACCATGGAGGCAATGGAACCATGTAAACTGACACTGGAGACCATGGAGACAATGGAACCATGTAAACTGACACTGGAGACCATGGAGACCATGTAAACTGACACTGGAGACCATGGAGACCATGTAAACTGACACTGGAGACCATGGAACCATGTAAACTGACACTGGAGACCATGGAGGCAATGGAACCATGTAAACTGACACTGGAGACCATGGAGACAATGGAACCATGTAAACTGACACTGGAGACCATGGAGACCATGTAAACTGACACTGGAGACCATGGAGACAATGGAACCATGTAAACTGACACTGGAGACAATGGAGACCATGGAACCATGTAAACTGACACTTGAGACCATGGAACCATGTAAACTGACACTGGAGACCATGGAACCATGTAAACTGACACTGGAGACCATGGAGACAATGGAACCATGTAAACTGACACTGGAGACCATGGAGACAATGGAACCATGTAAACTGACACTGGAGACCATGGAGACCATGTAAACTGACACTGGAGACCATGGAGACCATGTAAACTGACACTGGAGACAATGGAACCATGTAAACTGACACTGGAGACCATGGAACCATGTAAACTGACACTGGAGACAATGGAACCATGTAAACTGACACTGGAGACAATGGAACCATGTAAACTGACACTGGAGACCATGGAACCATGTAAACTGACACTGGAGACCATGGAGGCAATGGAACCATGTAAACTGACACTGGAGACCATGGAGACAATGGAGCCATTTAAACTGACACTGGAGACCATGGAGACAATGGAACCATGTAAACTGACACTGGAGACCATGGAGACAATGGAACCATGTAAACTGACACTGCAGACCATGGAGACCATGGAACCATGTAAACTGACACTGGAGACCATGGAGACAATGGAACCATGTAAACTGACACTGGAGACAATGGAACCATGTAAACTGACACTGAAGACAATGGAACCATGTAAACTGACACTGGAGACCATGGAGACAATGGAGCTACGTAAACTGACTCTGGAGACAATGGAACCATGTAAACTGACACTGGAGACCATGGAGACAATGGAACCATGTAAACTGACACTGGAGACCATGGAGACAATGGAACCATGTAAACTGACACTGGAGACCATGGAACCATGTAAACTGACACTGGAGACCATGGAGACAATGGAACCATGTAAACTGACACTGGAGACAATGGAACCATGTAAACTGACACTGAAGACAATGGACCATGGACACTGGAGACCATGGAGACAATGGAGCCATGTAAACTGACACTGGAGACCATGGAGACAATGGAACCATGTAAGCTGACACTGGAGACCATGGAGACAATGGAACCATGT
The DNA here is from genome assembly GCF_031769215.1 of Ylistrum balloti. Lineage (NCBI taxonomy): Eukaryota > Metazoa > Mollusca > Bivalvia > Pectinida > Pectinidae > Ylistrum > Ylistrum balloti. The sequence goes on along the minus strand of NW_026782405.1, from coordinate 352,215 downwards.
AAACTGACACTGGAGACCATGGAACCATGTAAACTGACACTGGAGACCATGGAGACAATGGAACCATGTAAACTGACACTGGAGACCATGGAGACAATGGAACCATGTAAACTGACACTGGAGACCATGGAACCATGTAAACTGACACTGGAGACCATGGAGACAATGGAACCATGTAAACTGACACTGGAGACAATGGAACCATGTAAACTGACACTGAAGACAATGGAACCATGTAAACTGACACTGGAGACCATGGAGACAATGGAGCCATGTAAACTGACACTGGAGACCATGGAGACAATGGAACCATGTAAACTGACACTGGAGACCATGGAGACAATGCAGCCATGTAAACTGACACTGGAGACCATGGAGACAATGGAACCATGTAAACTGACACTGGAGACCATGGAACCATGTAAACTGACACTGGAGACCATGGAGACAATGGAACCATGTAAACTGACACTGGAGACCATGGAGACAATGGAACCATGTAAACTGACACTGGAGACCATGGAACCATGTAAACTGACACTGGAGACCATGGAGACAATGGAACCATGTCAACTGACACTGGAGACAATGGAACCATGTAAACTGACACTGAAGACAATGGAACCATGTAAACTGACACTGGAGACCATGGAGACAATGGAGCCATGTAAACTGACACTGGAGACCATGGAGACAATGGAACCATGTAAACTGACACTGGAGACCATGGAGACAATGCAGCCATGTAAACTGACACTGGAGACCATGGAGACAATGGAACCATGTAAACTGACACTGGAGACCATGGAGACAATGGAACCATGTAAACTGACACTGGAGACAATGGAACCATGTAAACTGACACTGGAGACCATGGAGACAATGCAGCCATGTAAACTGACACTGGAGACCATGGAGACAATGGAACCATGTAAACTGACACTGGAGACCATGGAGACAATGGAGCCATTTAAACTGACACTCGAACAGTTATATACATACATCAGCTGCATTAAAGACAGCAAGCCTTGACTTGGTTTTATCGCCAACAGTTGGGGTAAATGTGGATGATGATTTAACACTGCTGGAGAAGCTGGTGAGGGTTGGGGTGGTTGTGTCTGGGCTATTGGTCTGCTTGGCAACACCTTTGGATTTTGGCTGTGGCCGCTTTCTCTTTAGAGGCTACGAATACCAAACATTTTGTTATTATATCAGTTTTTGTAAGCAGTAAATACTAACACATCTTTAATTACATACAGTGGAATCTGTCTAAACTGGACATCTTGGGACCGAATGATTTGGCTGGTTTGTTGAGAGTTCCTGATTTTAGAGTGTCCACTGTTATAATATTGTAGGAATTGGGGCTGAATTATTAGACCCGATCGTGCAGATATCTATAGTCCAGTTTAGACGAAGACCACTGTATATATATTGTCTTTTGAAAACTTTACTTGAATTATTTCTAACATTTTAAATATTTCTGACCTTGAATTTGACCCCTGACCTTGACTACAATAATTCTATGTTCAGTTATTTCTGATGTAATCTTGTAGGCCTACGTGGACAACAGATACATAGTACTCCGGCAACAAAAGTTAAACAAGCAAATATTTACAGCTTTGACGGGAGACTCTGGTTCTGAGCCTGTCTCTATGTCGGAGATTTCATCCTCATCCACACCACTGCTGCCTTCATCCTCACTGCTACTGCTTGGCTCATCAGAGTCCTCCTTGAGTTTGAATTCATCATCTTTGCAATACAAAATACACCAGTTATGACAAAACAGTATACTGAGGGACTACCATCAGTATTTAGTAGGGGTGTAGGAATTCTTTTGAAAGCACTTACTTAGTGACAATATATTCATCAGAATTCTACTTTCATGCTGAATGTTTAATAGAGACCACCTGATCACAGCATGCAACCTTACCAGAATCTTCTTCACTGTCTCGACTTTCAACAATCCGCCTTCGTTTAGGTTTGGGTGTCCGTGTGGACCGTCGTTTTGAATCTTTCTTTGGCGTCTTTCTGGGAGACTTTGAAGAGTTCTGCTTGAAAATGAGAGAGCTTCACTCATTACAGTTTCTTTGTTATTTAACTTACAGCTTCTGTCTGACTTGGAAGGAAAAGGTATTGATTAAGAAACCCACATATATCCCCCCATTAATTATCTATATATAGAAAACAATCTGTTAGTACTGAAGGTAAGTACACCTGGTTTGTTTACCTTTTTGTCCTCCTCAGTTGTGCTGACGTTTTCCTTGCTGTTATCATTCTCCTCGTCCATTTCATTGTCAAATATGTCAGCTGTCAAAATTATAAAGATCAGAGAGATATATCAATCACAACAGCCTGGGAGTGTAGGATTTTTTGTTTTATTCGCTGCATGTCGACCAGTTTTGCCCTCTCAGGCTCCCCCAGGTCCTTATGATATATCTATCTGACTTGTTCTACTGTTTAATCGCCCAGCATGCCCTTAGGATATCCAGCCGAGGAGTGAAGGAAACAACAACCCACCCTACTTGGACGAACAGCCTTGGCCCTATACCTGAACTCTCTGTCAAAATTACTTTACATATACATAATGAGAGCTCTCGATTGCTTACATGTCATATATTACATATAAATACCAATGTCTATAAAACATAGTTTCAGTACCGGAGAGATAACAGTATCAATACTGATGTCTATAAAACATAGTTTCAGTACCGGAGAGGTAACGGTATCAATACTGATGTCTATAAAACATAGTTTCAGTACCGGAGAGGTAACGGTATCAATACTGATGTCTATAAACATAGTTTCAGTACCGGAGAGGTAACGGTATCAATACTGATGTCTATGAAACAGTTTCAGTAACGGTATCAAGTCTAAACAATGCCAAATTTTATTCAAATAAATTGATGAAGATAAGCATTTTTAAGTATACTTATAGTGTATAAATATACTTATAGCTTATTTCTCATCTGGACCTCATTCCCTTGCCTCCAGGGGTTGAATCAAATTTATTGATTCAAGAAACGACTGCCCATCCCCTGAGATATTTCAGAACAATGGTTGACAACCATTCAGCTGGTTCAGAAGAGTAACATTTTAAAATAAACATTAAGCTAATTTTCCCTTCTGGGTTTAGAAAGACTTATAATGCATTTGTTCCATTGTTTTCATTTTCGTAAACCTTTTTTCCTTTTCTACAACCAGATTATACAAGAATAATATATTACACTTTGGGTGTAGTAATATTTAAATATGAAAAGGTAATTTTACAATTCTGAAGTCTTACGATCTAAATCCATACTCTCTTCTTCCTCTTCATCATCTGAAGGCTGCAAATCCACAACCAGTTTTAGTCGCTCATCACTGGTCAATTTGATTGCTTTGTCTGCTTCACATGCCCCTTGTTTTACCTTTGGGTTGTGGGAGAAGAACTGGCCACCTCTCTGATATTCTTTGTCATCTGAACCTTTGAAAGGTTTGACATACCTAGATAAAAATCACAAAAGGATGCAAAGATATAAAAAGAAAATGTAATAACAAAATTAATTACATCACATATGTCACCTGATGTTTAAATTTTCAAAGAACACAAGGTGAATGTTTCCAAAAGTAAGGAAACACTAGCTATTATATACAAACTGAATTTGACTGAGAAGTCTTACTTAGCCTTGATCCAGGCACGGGAAACTGGGTCGTCAAAGAACTGGACATGGACCTGGGGATTCTTGCCTTGTTTGTAATGGATGTGATCAGTTGGATGTGTACACACCAGAGACGGCCACCAAGGATAGCCCTCGAGCTTGGCCCATATCAAATCACCAACAGCAAAGTCTAGGAGATAAATTCTGTCTAGTTATAATTCAGATTAGCAACCAGCTGCATTGGCATGAACCTTGCAATAGTTGCTTTTGAAATTTATCTTCAACTCACATGAAACATTTTTATGACTCATACTGTAGTTCAATATAGATGTATAGCCTATACCACGTAAATCTTTCGCTGACGAAGTAAAACAGCACTATAAGCCTGTTATAAATAATAAAACACTCTCTAAAGATTCAATAAATCACCATTGCTTCAAAGTAGATCAAGATCATTTATTTTAACAAACTTGTTAGCCCTTCATCCCATGACCTCACCATTAATATTTCCATAAAAATACAGTAAAACTTGCTTGTGTTGAACATGCTTAAATCAAATACATCAGATAATTAGATAAGTCCCGATTGGTTCTCTTCTTAAACATAGTATATTAAACATAAATGACTTGAAAAAAAAATGTTGACTTGAATGCTATGTTTGCATGCTAACAATATCTTCCAGCCATTGTATCTAACGAAGTGGCAGATATTTTAGTCCAAACCTTGCTTTCACACACATATGGGCATCTATGGGTATATAATGCCTGCGACCTGTCAAACCCGCTATCATTATTTCAATGTCAGCACGCAACCCATAGGTACATTGCATGAGAACATTTACTCGCTTCTATTTGTTTTCTTCCAAGTGATTGAATAACCTGGAAATGAAAAAAAAAACCCACAACATATCAACAAATATGTAACTACAGCAAACCCTTGTTTTTCCAGAGTAAAAGACCTATATAATAAGCTTTAATATTTCCAGTTAACTCCCGTAGTAAAAGAGTTCAGTGGTCAAATTTTAGACAATCTACAATGGGTCACCACTTTGCACAGGTTTCACTAGTCAAGCATTTACACAACCTAGATTGAGAAAACATACAAATAGTAGTCGTGTTATACAGCATTTTCAGGGGCTTCAGTGACATAGTAAAATCTGGTTGTGTCCACAGTTTGGTGCACATGGACATGTTTCGGGATATATGCGATGGACTGCAGGGAATTTTTTTCTGTTTTCATTTTTGTTATATCTTTTTTTATATATTTTTGAATAGCTGAGATGGAACTTGTCATCTTCACGCAACTTCAAAGTCCTCATGTGAGTGGACTCTTTTTGGGGTCATGTGTATGTGTTATCATTAATGTATAGGTGAAGTTCTCTTCAGGCGGTCAATATTGAAATGAAAACCGGTTTGACGGATTGCAAGTATTTTATACCCTGGGATGTTCATACCCGTTTCCAAGCAAGGCTTGGACTAAAATGTCGACCACTTCCTTAGATACGCTAGCCGTAAAATATTGTTATCATGGGGGGCTCTCCAAAGCATTTGGGAAATGGAAATTTTATCGATGAATCATTTTAACTTGCATTGTCAGCTTTAAACTATGGCTAATAATTAATTGTCCCGACGTACCAAGTAGGAAGTTACATGGTCCGCATACATACATTAGTTGAAAATTCAAATCTGTTTTCATTCTGCTCGATATAGATAGATCCTTACTTGAAATTTATCATATGAATTGATAGTTTTTGACCAGATTATGGGATCACTACATATATAAACAAAAGTGATGATATCAACAGAAATGTACTCTTTACCATCAACTGTTTGTTTACTTCTCGGAGTCGCCGACCCTGCACTCGAGTCCTTCTGGTTAGGCGATCGCTTGGGAGACAGTATATCTTTGTCATCAGTTTTGGGAGTTGAAGAATGCTTTACAGACGGGCTCTTGTTAAAATAAGAAAACAGCGTGTTCGCTTTCTTGGCTGGAGTCTGTTTCGGACCCATCGTGGTGTTGACAATTTAACTCCCGCGCTTTCGCCATGCGCTTCCGGTTTCCGACTTCCGTCTCTCGATTGAGAGGCCACAAAAGGGGAAATACTTCAGCGTATACGTCTCTGGTTCAAGGTTTGGGAACGTGGAACACTCTCTTACGCTCAAGAGTTTAGTTGTGATTTGTTGTAATCAAAACAAATATCAGAAGTTATTTCATTACTTACAAAATATTCCTTACGTTTTGTTTCACTGAAAACATCAAGAAGTTGTCTTTCTTCTTCTTCACAGCCTGCACATCAAACATACGAAAATAGCCTGCTACTTTCTTCACGCACTTTTCACCACCCTCGATACCTCAGTGGTAACGATCAATTTCGCTCTCTGCACACTTGGAACCATCATCGATACTCCGGCGGTTACGATCGGTTTCTCTCTCTGTACTCCTGGACCACCATCGATACTCCAGGGGTTACGATCATTTTCGCTCTCTGTACCCCTGGAACCACCCGTGATACTCCAGGGATAACGATCGCTTTCTCTCTCTGTACCCCTGGAACCGCCCACGATACTCCGGGGGTTCCGATCACTTTCTCCCTCTGTACCCCTGGAACCACCCTCGATACCTCAGTGGTTACGATCACTTTCGCTCTCTGCACCCATGGAACCATCCACGATACTCCAGCAGTTAGGATCACATCCGCTCTCTGTACCCTTGGAACTATCCTCGATACTCCAGAGTTTATGATCACTTTCTCTCTCTATACTCCTGGAACCGTCCTCGATACTCCGGGGGTTACGACCATTTCCGCTCTCTGTACCCCTGAAACAACCCTCGATACTCCAGCAGTTACGATCACTTTTTCTCTCTCTGTACCCCTGGAACTACCCTCGATACTCCAGTGGTTACGACCACTTTACCCTGGAGCTACCCTCGATACTCCAGGGTTTTAGAGCACTTTCTCTCTCTGTACCCTGGAACCACCCTCGATACTCCAGGAGTTACGATCCCTTTCTCTCTGTGTCCATGGTTACAGGGAGAAATTGTCGTCATAATCCCTTATGTATCAAGTCATGCCTTAATACGAGTCGATCATTACGGCATGCGATAAGGTTTAGTATATCGTTTTACGCATGTAAGTGTATATATAAGACGTGTGCGTGATAAAAATAACCCGACATTATTGGAAAGATATATCACGGAGCAGGTTTAGTACTCAATGGCATTCGCGTCCGAGTTATATCATCAAATGTAGTGCTATTACTTAATAACCTGCTTTCAATCTTACAACATCACGTTAACTTCAAACCAGCAACACATCTAAAACTAATAATTACAAAAGCTGAGATGATACAGAAACAGAAAAAATCCAGATTGTTGGCATGAAGCTTTAAAGCATTTGTTGTTAAAAAATCGTTACGTTTCTGTAGTAAAATCTGCATTGCGTTACATTATTGAATATTTGCCAACCAAAATAAGTTATATATTAAACCTATACCAAATGAACGGTCGGAAACTCCTGTATAACTTTGTTTAGTCCCAAGATAAGCTGATGCTCCAAATTCTGAGAATGACAAGTTTTCGCCATTTTTATTTATTTATCTATTTATTTATTTACGTAGCGCTATCGATCAATATGAAAAATGTTTCCGTCCTGATATCAATTATGCACCAAATATAGCATGACGTCAAATTTAGACAATGACGGAAATTCACGAATAACTTCCGAATGTCACTCGTTCCTGTCGTATTTGGCAACGACTCTTTCCGCCTGTGTTGTTTAAAATACACACATAAACAAATGAAAAATAAAAACAAACTAAAATAGTTTTGCATTTATTGTTTTGAACGAAAATACAAGTAATGAAAGTGTATTTTATCCTTTATCAAATGCGCAACACAGTCCTGGTATACGTCATTGTTGTTCATGGAAAACGTTTGAAATTTGTGGCGTTGCATGCAATTTATTAATTTTTTTCATTTAACGGGTCATAGTATTTTAGATAAAGGTTGACGCACGAAAACTAGGGCGATTAGAATGAAAGGAGGCAGCGAAAGCTAGGGTGAATAGAATGAAATGAAGCAGAGAAAGCTAGAGTGAATAGAATGAAATGAAGCAGAGAAAGTTAGGGTGAATAGAATGGAATGAGGCAGAGAAAGCTAGGGCGAATAGAATGAAATGAAGCAGAGGAAGCTAGGATGAAAAGACTGAAATGAAGCAGAAAAAGCTAGGGTGTATAGAATGAAATGAAGCAGGGAAAGATAGGGTGAATAGAATGAAATGAAGCAGGGAAAGCTATGGTGTATAGAATGAAATGAAGCAGAGAAAGCTAGGGTGAATAGAATGAAATGAAGCAGAAAAAGCTAGGGTGAATAGAATGAAATGAAGCAGAAAAAGCTAGGATGAATAGAATGAAATGAAGCAGAAAAAGCTAGGGTGTATAGAATGAAATGAAGCAGGGAAAGCTAGGGTGAATAAAATGAAATGAAGCAGAAAAAGCTAGGGTGTATAGAATGAAATGAAGCAGAAAAAGCTAGGATGAATAGAATGAAATTAAGCAGAAAAAGCTAGGGTGTATAGAATGAAATGAAGCAGGGAAAGCTAGGGTGAATAGAATGAAATGAAGCAGAGGAAGCTAGAGTGAATAGAATGAAATGAAGCAGAAAAAGCTAGGGTGAATAGAATGAAATGAAGCAGAAAAACCTAGGGTGAATAGAATGAAATGAAGCAGAAAAAGCTAGGGTGAATAGAATGAAATGAAGCAGGGAAAGCTAGAACCCGGATGAGGTAGAGATGGAGTCGTATGTCGTCATAACCCAATTCCGCCATTAATTACAAGAAGACGCGTTTCATGACCGACCGACGCGAAAATTTGATCGATCGAGATGTTTGCAATGCTTTGAAACTTAATGGCTGAAACGATAAGCTGGTAGCAATCGTAAATCATTAGCAGTTGACTGTTTAAAACAATTACAGCGATAGATCACATGTTACCGGTTAAAGGATTCGAGACCAATATACCATGTACGTCTCACACCGACAGAAGCTATTATCGATGTTATCACAGTCAGATGACAGTTTTACGAGCGTTTACCTGTGTCACACCTGTGTCACACCTGTATCGATACCTATCAGATAACAGATGATAAGCGATACAGATCGACAGGTCAACAATCAAATTATTCATTGTGATAATTCCAGCCTCGCCACGTGGCAGTCAGGGTCCAGATATCGTTTGACCTTATTTGTGTAATATCTGCCCCATATAACGAATATAATGTCTTGATCAGGATTATTCTAGCGTGCTAGCGATTTATATTTGTATCGGTCTGGAGCCGACGAGCGTCAGAATAATTCTGATTAGTGATGTCTCTACTTAGTATCACCAAGTATTTGAGAGCTTTATTGAGATATAGGGTACATCCTCATCATATGATTCGCCCATTCTGATTTCCCAGAGTTACCGCCCTTTGTTCCACTCTGACCAGCCGATAAGGGCTGAGAATGGATTTCCCTAACTCAAAGTAAAAATCTCAACAGAATATGTCCTTTCACTTACTCGCGTGTCCTAGAAGTATGCATGAAGCATTGTGTGGCTCTACTGTATCTAGTTCTAAATTTGTATTAAACAGCGCTATGTTTTCTTCATCCCTTCTTATTTAGTAAATATATCGTATTATGATTTTTGTATTACACGTGTAATGTGATGAAATGACGTACCACACTCACAGTTTGTGTTGTGGCGATGGAGACCAAGTTATAAAGCAAAATGTCTTAAATTTGGTTTAAATTTCCGTCTTCTTTAATATTTTCGTAAATAATTGATCATACGGTCAAAAATGAGCAGAAAATCGTTTTCATTTGATATGAAATCTATAGAACTGATCACAATTTTGTCATTTTACGTTTTTAAATTGAAAAAATCTTCAACAAGTTTTATAAAATTACATATCAAATGAAAATACGTGGAAGATCCTTTTATGAAGGCCATTATACAATCCTTGCACCAAGGAAGAGGCAAGCTTCACAGCGAATTTTAGTACAAATTTAGATGTTCAGAAATCTGAAAAAAGGTTGATTTTATGGACAACAAAACTGATTTGTAAGTATTTGCTCATTCTTTACAGATGACGTTTGAGAAAATTCTTATCCCGAGCGAGTGTCTTGACGGACATAAATCACCAGCTATCACTTCCGGTGACATAGGATGTCCCCATATATGGGAATATAGATTAAAAAAGGGTCTGCTTTCTATTTATCATCATTATTTGTTCTATGTAAAATATCATATGAAAGAATACCTCTTTTTATGTAAACTCCACGATATGATTTATCATTGTCTAGCCTAACCATCGTAACTGTGGTCTAGTACAGAAAATCAAAGACAGACATTCCGTTATTCTCTTCCCATAGGAAATTAACTCGGATACGGTTGTCCGTATAGAAAGTCCGGGACATCATAGATATAAAAATGACTAGGTAAGCAGATTAACCAGCAAAAAGCTACTTTCAACACAGAGGTATGTTGATAGGAACCGTAGCAACAGTAGCCGACTGACCAGTGTTACGTATGATACTGGACAGGGTTACGTATGAGACAGGACAGTGTTACGTATGATACTGGACAGTGTTACGTATGATACTGGACAGTGTTACGTATGATACTGGACAGTGTAGGACAGTGTTACGTATGATACTGGACAGTGTTCCGTATGATATTGGACAGTGTTACGTATGATACTGGACAATGTTACGTATGATACTGGACAGTGTAGGACAGTGTTACGTATGATACTGGACAGTGTTACGTATGATACTGGACAGTGTTACGTATGATACTGGACAGTGTTACGTATGATACTGGACAGTGTTACGTATGATACTGGACAGTGTTACGTATGATACTGGACAGTGTTACGTATGATACTGGACAGTGTTACGTATGATACTGGACAGTGTTACGTATGATACTGGACAGTGTAGGACAGTGTTACGTATGATACTGGACAGTGTTACGTATGATACTGGACAGTGTTACGTATGATACTGGACAATGTTACGTATGATACTGGACAGTGTTACGTATGATACTGGACAGTGTTACGTATGATACTGGACAATGTTACGTATGATACTGGACAGTGTTATGAGACTGGACAGGGTATGACAGTGTTACGTATGATACTGACAGTGACAGTGTTACGTATGATACTGGACAGTGTTCCGTATGATAGTGGACAGTGTTACGTATGATACTGGACACTGTTACGTATGAGACTGGACAGTGTAGGACAGTGTTACGTATGATACTGGACAATGTTACGTATGACACTGGACAATGTTACGTATGAGACTGGACAGTGTAGGACAGTGTTACGTATGATACTGGACAGTGTTACGTATGATACTGGACAATGTTACGTATGATACTGGACAATGTTACGTATGAGACTGGACAGTGTAGGACAGTGTTACGTATGATACTGGACAGTGTTACGTATGATACTGGACAGTGTTACGGATGATACTGGACAGTGTTACGTATGATACTGGACAGTGTTACAGTGTTACGTATGATACTGGACAGTGTTACGTATGATACTGGACAGTGTTACGTATGATACTGGACAGTGTTACGTATGATACTGGACAGTGTTACAGTGTTACGTATGATACTGGACAGTGTTACGTATGAGACAGGACAGTGTTAAGTATGACACTGGACAGTGTAGGACAGTGTTACGTATGATACTTGACAGTGTTCCGTATGGGACTGGACAGTGTTACGTATGGTACTGGACAGTGTTATGCATGAGACAGGACAGTGTTACGTATGATACTGGACAGTGTTACGTATGATACTGGACAGTGTAGGACAGTGTTACGTATGATACTGGACAGTGTTACGTATGATACTGGACAGTGTTACGTATGAGACAGGACAGTGTTACGTATGATACTGGACAGTGTTACGTATGATACTGGACAGTGTTACGTATGAGACAGGACAGTGTTATGTATGATACTGGACAGTGTAGGACAGTGTTACGTATGATACTGGACAGTGTTACGTATGATACTGGACAGTGTTACAGTGTTACGTATGATACTGGACAGTGTTACAGTGTTACGTATGATACTGGACATGTTAAATCAACATCTACGAGCTTTGACTCTGTCATTTAATTTATTTACAAATTACTATTTAACAAGTTGCTGAAAAATTGTTAGATTCAAACGATATCTTACTTGCTTATTTTCCGACCAGATGTTGAAATAGAACATTCTTCAGTACAGAAATGGCCGCGATTAAAGTTAACTAAAGCGTAGTGCAGAATAACACGCACAGAAGCATGTGTAAGATTTACTTCTCTTTGTGCAGCACAGATGGTAACTTTCTGTATGTTGCTTGTCAGAATGCACAAGCATTTGTTCTGTAAAGTGGGTGCAGGTGAGTGTAACACGTATGTTCAAGTCTTTCACGATTTTTGTTTTTGCTTTATATGCAGCACTTTATTTCATTGAACGAAAAATACAGCCAAAACAAGGGGAATGCAGCACTTTATTTCATTGACATCATTTACAATGGCTTTAGACGCCGAAGAATGAAATCATATTGAGTTTCATGTTAAGTAACAATTTCACCCCTGATTGGTGTATGACGAACCTCCCCCTGATTGGTGTATTACGAACCTCCACCTGATTGGTGTATGACGAACCTCCCCCTGATTGGTGTATGGCGAACCTCTTGTAACTTGTTCAGTGAGGTAGTCACCAGGAACTCGTTCCGGGAATACTATCTATTACAAGGAGATTCTATCCCAAAATTAACCTGGATGTTGATTCGGCGATAAACAAAACAAACAACAACAACAACACGACAAACACTTCCGGTAATCTTACAGAAAAGACCATCCAAACACGCTGCTCCATTGTAGTATTGTGTCGTTTGCTTCTCTACCTACAAGAACATTTAACTGACAACATATACTTAGTGTAGTCGCTATCTACCTGCGTCATTTTACAAATTAATATCAAAATGACCGGACCAAGCGCGGACTTATGACCGGAGTTAGAGGGGACACACAATTTACAATTAACAATTTTGTCCGCACCAAACCCATTTCTCGGATTTTATTTTGCTTCCTGTTTCTACAAGTAATGAAATGACGCGCCATGCATTGTGGAGAAGGACAGATTATAGTCTTTTATTTCTCCCTTCATCCGTCTATCCTACACAAACTCTTGTCGTTGCTATATTTGGGAAATGCTCGAGGTATCAGTCTCAAACCTTAGATGTAGATTTTCCTTGTCCCTAGCTGTGCAACATCAATCTGAGGACTGCATGACCGAAAAAAATAAAAATAGCCATCTTAGATCTTGAATTTTGACGGAAAAGGATTCTCGTCGCTATTCTTGCATGAAAAGAAATTAAGGGGTCTGCACAAATTCTTTACATGTATGCAAAGGCTTCCCATAGTCCCTAGTGTTGACTCCTTAGTTTAGGATTCTACAGGAGTAACAAAATGATCTACAGAACAATTGCATGTATATTGGCTGATTTGATTAAAGAAAACCCGCCAACACGAAATGACAAAAGAAATAAGCCGTAATGAAAAAAGGGACATAAAAAAGAGAAACAAACATTCCTATGGTATTCAAAGTGATTTCTTGGCAAGATTTTTGTATTTGAAACAAATAATAATGTCAGTTTCATTTCACCAAACCATTTAACCACTAAACATGTGACAGCAACTCTTTTTGAAACATTTCCCGTGATGTTTGGGCAAACGTCACGGCCAGACTGAATTGTTCAAGCACGCAACGTGGATCTTGTTCGGAGTTTTGCGTGCTTTGACAAATTTGGCCGATATGTTTCGAAAAGTCACGTTTCGTGTAAGGAGTGTGCACACGTAAAACGTTAATGCTGATTTCTGCTTATTGAAATAAAGTTCATTACTGAATCGTGTTTCTTCTTTTCCATAGAAGGAAGCTACGTGTAGAAGAAATTTGCTTATCTTCAATTAGTTTCATCTATATCAAGACACGGAATGCAATATGCTGCGACCGTAATTTTTACCACCAGCACGTGCCAGTCAGCCCTCTTTCACATTGTTTTATTTATTTGTGTAGTTATTTTTTACAATACAACTAATATTGTAAACTAATGCAGCGAGAAAGGAGTAAAACCTCGATTCAACCGAACCAACTATTTTACAAGGAAATAGAGGATGAATGTTACTGAATGAGTTCAATGATTTGTTTACTAGCGTTTAGGCGTGTGACATATCAAATCATTTAATGATTTTGATATAGTCCATGTTACAATGTGGTGAGTTTAAGATTCTATTTACCATACAATCCTTATAATTGAAAAATAAGTGAAAAAACCCTCAAATTAATTTCCTATGTTTCATGGAGTGATGAGCTGCTTTCCAAGACCGTTTCCGATTATCCGTTAAACCTGTTGCATAAGGATTATCGTTTATGAAATAAGGGCTGACCTACTGCCAAACTTCGACTAATAAGCTTTCTGATGCCTGTTTCAGTATGTATGGGTCTATCCCGATTTACACATGAAATGAGCTTACTCTTCCGGAACACATGGTCTTTTTTCCTGTACTTTTTCAGAAATCTCTCTGTAAATCTGTAAATATTCATATTTTGCCCTAGTATTGTATTTTAATTTGGATTGTGATTATACTGATAAGCTAGTGTTTTCTTGTTATTTTAAAATGTCGGCAAACGGTTGTGTAGATTAAACTTAAAAGTGACGGATAAGCCCGGATACCTATTAAAATGTCCTATATTTCATTAAACAAGATTATATCATAAATTCTGATCTTGGTTGGGCTATTCACCGTGATTGCCAGTTGAAAAACTGAAGCCAAAACTCTTCATTATTCAGCGTCACGAAAACCTTGCCACAATTTAGATTTTAATAGGCAATTAAAAACGATGGCGGATGTGCTCAAAAACGATGGAGGATGTGTTCAATTCATTCTAGGATTTTAGTAGTTTTTGGAAATAAATCAGTATGACCTAGTTTCCAAATTAAGGGTATAATATGCATAGTGTGTAATTTGGTTGCTGAAGGCAATGCCACTCGAGACCAAGGTGTGTTAGTCAATGTTAGTAAGGTGTCTTCAGTAATCATCTTAGTGGTAGTCTGTATCACGCTCTTATTTATTCTAGTATTAGTTTGTTGTTTCCGGACCTTAATTAACGAACGGATGATTTGTAGATTATGTAAAAGTTGGCTGGTTGTAGTTGATAATCCGCTTACCTTCCCTAAACATCTGGTCTTATTCTGCTTCCTTGTGCTTTCTAAATACTTGTCTATAAGCACGTTTAATTATGTGATTCTCTTTGTATTCATATTGCCTATTAAATTCAGCTGATACATATAGTTCAGTACATCCCCTCTAAGTTCTAAGAAAGGGTTGTGATAGCTCTGTCGATAGAATGCTGGCCCATGGGACCTCAAGTGAGGATACGGGGTGCATATTTTAATGTTCCGAAAAGTGACGGTTTGTATATATCAGTAAGTTTAGAACCGGACCAGTCAGTGTTATAGCTGTGCCATTGGCAAGGTACTTAATCCCAGTTGGTCTTGGCGACTATCGATGGGCCTCCCGTATCTTGTTCAGTGAGGTTGTCACCATCTTCTATACAAGGAGATCCCGCCTCAAAACAACCCTGGTTGTTCACGGTGTGATGAGTCTAGCAAACGAATAAATTTTAATTCTAGTCTCGGAAATGTCTGTCAGACCCTTTGCCAATAAATTTTAAATCAGTTATTCGTCCTTTCTTACCTCCAGTATAAAGATCTTCTTGCAAAACACTCGTGGATTTATTTTTTTTCTACTCTGTTCTTAATGATTTTGTATCTTCGCGTAGAATAAAATGGCGAAAATAGTTCTTATTTGATGAAAGAGAATGGAATAGATTCTAAATATTTCTATATAAATAACTTTTCATTGTATGTAAAAAAAAATTCCTGATTCGTTTCCAGACGAAAAAAAAATGAAAAAATAAAACACAGAAAGAACACCTCACTCCGCTTCCTTAATAATGATTGAGGAGTCAATGACAACACGCCACCTTGCGGCAGGTTTGAGAAGTCAATGACAACACGCCACCTTGCGGCAGGTTTGAGGAGTCAATGACAACACGCCACCTTGCGGCAGGTTTGAGGAGTCAATGACAACACGCCACCTTGCGGCAGGTTTGAGGAGTCAATGACAACACGCCACCTTGCGGCAGGTTTGAGGAGTCAATGACAACACGCCACCTTGCGGCAGGTTTGAGGAGTCAATGACAACACGCAACTTTGCGGCAGGTTTGAGGAGTCAATGACAAAACGCCGCCTTGCGGCAGGTCTATTGGATTTTGTGTTGTATAAATAGAATATCTGTTGTCATTCAATGATGTGAAATACTCAAATGATTTACAATGTACACACTAAACAACGAATAAATAACGGATTTATCAGTTTGCCAAAAAGGTTAATTTTTTTATACTAGCATGGAACTAGAGCATTTTCCTATTGCAGTTGCTAGTCAATTGTGTTCATTTTGCTACTCAGAAATTCAGAAAAAGACTGTTGCTCTCTTAATGTGGGAATTCCAAGAAGTTCAAAATCCATTAGAAAGTCTAGACGCACTCCTAGATGTTCTTAATATACATTATTCAATCAGCCAACAATCCTTCCTATTTGGGTTTATTCATGACGGAAGTCTTATTTTTATTGTTGATAATATCAAAAATTGATCAGTAAACAATATATCTATAGAAACAGATGTTTTAAATAAGAGTCAGCGATTTAGTCAACATTACTAAAGAACACTATAACTTGCTGAAGGGTATAACAATAAGTACTTTTATCGAAAATTTAGAAAAACCTGTAGTAAATGAAAAAAAGTTATTCTGTTTGATATCCTTGTCTTTCTTCAAGTAAAACAACAAATAAAATAGTCCGTCACATATCACATCTCTAACCCTTTTCTTCTCACCTTTCATTTCCCCTATGAATAGAAACTCTTTTCTTTAAATAATACATTTTAAATATAAAAGTAAGCAGTTTTAATTATTTTCCTTACATCTTCCGAACACTGACGTTTCCCGGAAATGGGAGGAGTCACGGGGACGGAAAATTTGTCAAACCAACCGACGGTGTCCGGGAGGAGTCACGGAGACGGCAAACTTGTCAAACTGTTTTGTCAACTAAGCATAGATCCTTAGAACGGCTATCGTACAATTCCGGACGCGCCAAAGAAACAAACGCCAGGCAAACCCATTGAAGGGGTATTCCGCCCAATCTGCAAAATTTCTGTCTGTTCTGCACTTTCTAAGAACTAATTCCAATGACTTTTAAAATTTTTGTTGGCATCAAAATATCCGTCCTGTCGTCAGTTTAGACAGGCGAAATTGGTGGGAATATACACATGTACAACCAAAAATGTAGCGCATCGAGAAATCCGAAATTGTAAGGTAACTGGGTCGTAGATTTCGGCGTGTATGTTGTTCACTAAAATTTCTGACAGGTTACAATTTTATTACTTTTCTGTTGATAACATAATTTAGACAAATATTTCATTTTCTTCGGCTTATCACAACGCACATCTGTTATGAGGAAATCAGGGTCGTGCGAATCTTTGTAAATCAACCTTGCTAGATCTATAAACAATTTCTGCAAATTAAATTTCAAGAGCTTATCTAAATGGTAAATTGATTTTAAATCAATAAAGAGATTATTCTCCTATCTGAGAATCCAAATAGCCCAAAATACGATCCCGTTAGGACGACTAAATTACGCATTTCCAGCGTACTGTTGTCGGATGACCAGCTACGCCGGGCAACTGCGCTGAAGAGTTGTAAAATACTTGATCTGTACCGTAAAAAGCTAAGGGTGAATACTAAATTAATTAACTACGACACTGGTGATCGTATAGTTATTGTTGAAAAACTGTCGAGTCATCTTTCGAAACTTCTGAAGGTTGGAAAGTACAGTGCTGGACTTGGGTATTATGGCCAACCCATTTATCGGACACAAGTACCGAAAGAAAAATCTACTGTGTAAAATGTAAAGGGGATGGTCATTCATCTTATAAGTGCACAACAGGCTGGGTATACAATTTCTGCAATGAAGTTTGACACAAACAGAGTGAATGTGACCACACAGATTTCACAGGGAACGGCTCGACTGACAGTGACGGCGAAGATGAGACGGAGAAGATCGTCGACGAACACAAAATTGAAAAGAAGACAAAGACAAACAAGAACAAGGAGAAACAAGCAAGGAACAATAGACAGGAACCAAAAGAGAACAGGGATCGTACACCGGACAGAAAACAAGGAAAAGGTACCACAAGACCAATGAAGCGTTTCCTCCAGACAGCTACTCAACAGAAGGACCAGACACAAAACAGGACAAGAGACAGAAGCAAATCAAAACAGAGATCACCATCTACGCAAGTGGAGGAAACAGACAAGAAGGCAAAAAATCGGGGAAATAATTAAAGAAAATGACATGAATGTTTTACATTTGTTGACATTAAATGTACAAAGATGATGCGATAAAGAAAAGCTACATAGGTTATATAAATGGCTTAAAAACCAAAAATTTGGAATAGATTTCCTACAAGAGACACATTTCTCTAAGGAGTTGATAGGTCAAATAAATAGGGAGACATACGTCTGATGCTTATCATAGCTTCGGTAAAACAAATAGTGGAGGGGTAACCATTCTAATTAGCAAAACATGTCGGTATCTGTAATAAACAGAACGTTTGATGAAGAAGGCAGAAATATGATGCTTAATTTAGAGGTTGAGGATAATTTCTATACAATATTAAATTTATATGCGACAAATGATGAAAAAAATATTTTTTTTTTAAAGAATATGAACAATTAATGAAACGAATTCAAACAAGGCATGGTTATCATAGGAGGGGATTTCAATGAAGCCAAAGAAAAAATAGATATTATATCAAGAAATCATAAGAGGGATTTTAGAAACACATATGGACTGAAATAATTAACAAAGAACAATAGTTTAATTGTTATATAGAGGGTCCGTAATACAAACAAACGACAATTTACATGGAGGAGGAAAACACCGGAGGAAGCAAGGAGACTTGATTATTATACTTTGATTGAAAATAATATTAATGACATGAAAAAAACTGCGATAAAAGGCCAGCACAGATAAGATGTACTGACCATTTAGCAGTGTCTTTGAAAATGGAAAAAACAAAAACTAAAGGGAGTGGAATCTAGAAATAGAAGAATAGTGTCTAGGAGAGCGATGAGTATAAACACTTCATAGAAAAAGTAGTCGATGACGTTCTGGAAAACAATCCAAGTTTGAATCAAGCAGAATCGTGGGATTACTGTAAAATGATGATTAAACACAAAACACTAGAATATTGTAAGAATAAAGTAAAAAAACAATAGAAATGATATTGCTCTTTGGAAAAAATCTTAAAAGAAAGAAGGTAAAATATGGTGAGCATCCATGCATGGAAACACAGGAAACAATTAATGATTTAGAAAACCAGTTAAATGGCCAATACTAGGATAAAGTCAGGGGTGCCCAGATAAGAGCAAGGGTTAACTGGATATAAAATGGGGAAATAACTATCAAATACTTTTTAGGTATGGAGAAACAGAGACAGTTAAAAGTACAATTACACAATTGCGTATGAAAAATGGGGAAATTGAGAAAGATCCTGAAAAGATTCTTTGTGAAATTGAGAAATTCTACCCCGAGTTATACAAATAAAACAATCCAGATAAAATTGAGGTATAAAAAAAATTGTAATGTTGAAAATGTGATTGACGAGGGTGAAAGAAAGTGCTGTGATGGGGAGTTGACAATGAAGGAATATGAAGATGCAGTTTTACAAATGAAGTTAAACAAAAGTCCGGGGAATGACGGTAGACAACTGTTGTTGGATCACTGAGTGATTCTTATAGAAGGGGTGAAGTAAGTGCTGCCCAAACGAAAGGAGTAATTTCTCTTATTTACAAAAAGAACGATACACTAAATTTATGAAATTGGAGGCCGATTACTTTACTTAACACAGATTACAAAATAACGGCTCATTCTACAGCGATTCGAATTAAAACTTTCATGTTAAAAAAGAAAAATAATACGGATCAAAACTGTTATGTACGGAGTAGATTTATCGGGTACAACATCACACTAATAAAAGACATAATTGATTTTTCGGAGAAGTTTAACATTAATTCTTGTATAGTATTTTTTAGATTTTTCTAAAGCTTTTGATACAGTTGAGTGGGAATTTATGATGAGTAGCTTGAACAAATTTGGTTTTGGAGAATCATTTATTCATTGGGTTAAAACATTATATACTAATATTAAAGGATGTGTCAAAAACAATAACCGGATGTTATAAGATATCGCATGGTATCAGACAAGGCTGCCCTCTATCTTGTTTATTATTTGTGATTCCGGTGGAGCTGCTGGTCTGTAAATCACGCAACACAACAGATTATCGTGGTATAAAAATAAAAATTAAGTATGTAAAGGTATCTCAGCTAGCTGATGACACGACGTTGTTTATGGGGTACAATGAAGTGGTATTCAAAATGAATACAGGATCTATAAAATAAAATTGCCAAATATCCACGAATTACCTAGTTTCTATTTGGATATACTATGTGCATGGTATAAAATACATAAAGATAATGGTGAAATTAAAAATTACAGGGAAATAAAACAGCAAGTGATCTGGGGTAACAATTATATGACACTTAATGGTAAAGCTTTATGCCTGAAGAATTGGATTGACTCGGGTCTTATATCTATTAATGATATTGTTACAGGTGACGGAAAGATTGACGACAATTTTATATATCAGAAATTAAAATGTTAGCGTAACTGGATAGCTGAAATAGTATCCGTAAAACAAGCAATACCAAGATTAGGGTTAGAGGAATTGAGAACTGAAAAATCCAAATCAGTTGTGCGAATTCTACGAAAGTAGGTCTACGTGTAAATAAATCGAGATACAAACTTTACAAAACATAAGTAATAAAGATGTCTACGCGATACTGAGGGATCACAAAATACGTACAAATATACCTTTGAAGCATGGGAAGATAAATTAAATTTAATGGAAAATATTTGTTACTTTTTTTCAAACTTTTCCCGATTTGTCTTCAAGGTTCTTATTGAGAACGACGACAAAAACTTTCCGGTGGAAATTATTTCATAATATAACTCCCAATGGCATCTTATTAAAAAGATGGAGCATTACGACAAACGAAAACTGTTATACTATGAATTTAAGAAACTTGAAATATTTAGTGTTTGGATATAAGATTATTTATCCTGCCTATGATGGTATTAACACTTTCTTATCTCTAAATGGTTTTGTTATATACAAATGGTATTACCTTAGTGAATCAAGAACAACATATGTTGATATAGTAAAATTATTTAAGTTTGAACTCAGGAAAAAACCTTATTTAAAACAGAACCAGAAAATGTCGTATATATATATAAATTTTGTAAGTTGCTCACTTCTATTTAAATTCTGCGATCAAGGTTAAATTACTCCTCCACTGGTTAATTGTGCCGATAGCTCAGTTGATGTGGTAAGAGTTGATACGACCAACACAGAAACAGGGCTCCAGGTATGATTGATCAGGCTGTTGGTAACTGAAAATTGAATAATTGTATGTATGTGTGTGTGTGTGTGTGTGTGTGTGTGTGTGTGTGTGTGTGTGTGTGTGTGTGTGTCTGTGTCTGTGTCTGCATATAAACTATGAAATATGAAACGAAATATATTTTGAAAACTAGAAAATGATCGAAAACTAGAAAATGATCGAAAACGAGAAAATGATCAAATGTAAAAGCGAAAAAAAAATTAAAAATGAGATGTATGATTTCCATAAGAACATAAATAGATATTTTTGTACAGTTTTCTTCAAAAGCATTCTATGAAATCCTAACCTTTGTTGAATATCCCTTTAATTATACAACAAAAGAGTACATCTTGACTAAATTAGACGGTGTGACCACATGAGGACTTTACAACCACAGAGTACATCTTGACTAAATTAGACGGTGTGACCACATGCGGACTTTGTACAAACTTTTTTTGGTGAAGTACGCTATGAATTCAAAAAGTCTGTTAAAAGCCCGCCATTTTGTTAAGAAAGAGTTTGAATGACTCGGATGTAGCAAACTATAGTTTACTTCTTTGTAGCTAATAATCGATGAATTAATGGTGCCGTAGCTTGTATACTTTAAAACAAAGAACCGCACCAATATTTCTATTATGACTGGAGGGCTTCCGGAAAGCTCAACTGGGATATATATTTTACAAACTCATTTTTGGTTAATTTAAAGAGTCAAATATTTTATGTACAAAATTAGGGAATAACAAATCAATTATCAAAATTGTTTCCTATCACACAGGTTTGAATTTTCTGTTTGTTTCACCACGACTACTTAATGTGTCACAGGACTCCAGTATTGGGTCATATTGGCATTTTGAATACAATTAGATATTTATACTTATCATCAGTTAGCTTGTAATAATAATG